>NW_028135412.1:0-175482 GCF_964662115.1 Mustela nivalis
CTGAAAAAGCAAACTTGGCTAAACTAGGGGCCAAGGTAATGGCAGGCCTGATCTCCAGTCCGTGAGGGGAGATACTCTGGATATCAAAGGAGGGCAACGGGAGGCAGTAGCTCAGGCTTTTGTCTCTGGGTGTTGCGTTGACAGTGGCCGTTCAGGATAAGGGTTGCTTCAGGGGCCGAGGAAGAGCCTTCCACTCAGGGGATTGTCCAAGCTCCCATGTGTTTGGGTTCATTCTGTGGGAAGGGAAGAGTACTGTTTTCTGCCACATTGGACCCCCCAGGAGCAGGAGTCTAGAGCACAGCAGTGGGTTCCCTCAACTGGAATACACACCATCTAGTTAGTCCTGGGTGCCTATGGGCAAGGCAAGCCATATATGTGGGCTCTTGGTCCAGTCAGTGAGAGGCGTTACTTGAATAAGGTACTCACGCTGAGGGTCACAATGTGTGTTTGTGCCCAAGGCGGCCCTCACGCATGGGTGTGGCCTCATGGGCCATGCCGTTTTCTCCTACACTGAAGGTTTGACTCACTGCCAGCAGCCCGGTTTCTTGCCATGGGAAGGAGGGGTTCTGACTTGTGCATCAGGTTCCCCCCTGTGTAGTGATTGGAGATAAGGTCTAGGTTCCGATGACTGAAAACCCAGGTTGGGAATGGATGGTGGCCTAAGGCAGTGGCGGGTCCAAAGTGCTGGGTGGGCAGCCAGCTGTGTCGGTGTCTGTTGGAATGTCTGGGCTCAGGCTATTTGTGACAGAGCATCAGTGTTTAAGGTAGCCTATGCAATTGGGGTGTTGCCGAGGGCCAAGCAGTTTGATCCTCATTTGGCCTTTCTGGGCAGCACCATAGACAATGTTTTTCTCCTGGGAGGCAGGCAGAGTGCTTCATTGTGGCCCCAGAATTCCCAGTAGGGAGGGTTTGTGGGCCAGGAGTGTGAGGACGGAAGTCTGAAAACACAAGCTAGGGTAGGATTGGAGCCCAGGGAAGAGCAGGCCCACTCTGCAGAGGCTGAATCAAAATCTCCTGCTTCTGAAGTCAGGCTGAGGATCAGACGTTGGCTGAGGCTGGAGTATGTGTCCATGATGGCACCTTCATGAAGCGGGGGCCTCATGAGGCCAAGGAAGTTTCCCACGCTGAGTTTGGAGGTTGCCCCAAACCACACGGTTTCCTTCTGCAGGACATTCGAGTCCTGTGGCATGGCTCCAGGACATACTATACGGAAGGACTGGAGAGCAGGGTTCGAAGGATGGATCCCTGTACAGCATGCCTCGCATTCCCATTGGCCATTAGCGACAAGATATGTTTGATCTGCTGCCTCTGGGCACGCTACCCAGGGGGCTGAGTTGAAATGGCCTCTCCTGAGGATGCGTCATAATGTGCGTTTGGGTCCATGGAGACCTTGGAATGTGCTGGTTGTTCAGTGGCCCTGCAGAACTCTCCTACCTGAAGGGTTTGATACGTCCCCAGTAAGAAAGCTCTCCATGTGGAGACGAGAGAGGTTTCGTATGGTGCCTCGGAAAAGCCCCGTGGGCTGATCTACGAAAACAGTCCTCTGAGGACGGACACAAGGAAACCAAAGCTAAGGTTCAGATTAGGGCCTGGGGCCTGTCCATTTCAACCTTCTGTCTCTGGGGACACTGTCTAAGAGTCTAAGTGGAGATAGTTGCTCCTCTGGTGTCAGAGAGCCCCTCTCTAGTCCAGGGTGGCCTACACTATTGAGGGCCTCAGGGGCCTTGGAGCTTTTCCCTAAGCTGTAGGGTTGTGGTCAATGGATTGGGCACACTTTCCTTGGAGAGGGCAGGCACAATCTTTCGCTGTGGCTCCAGAGGCCCTAGCCTGGAGGTTGTGTGGGTCCAGGCTGTGGGCACAGAAGTCTGAAAGCACAAACTCAGCTTATGAGTGGAGCCTAGGGTATGGAAGGCCAGATGTACAACCCGAGAGGGAGCTCCTGGGCCTCTGAAAGAAGGGCGAGTGGGAGGCGTTCCTTCAGGCTTTTGTCTCTGGATGTTGTGTCCGGGATAGCCGTGGATTGGAGGGGTGGCCTCAGGGACTGTGGACGAGTATCCCTCTCTGGGGATTTGTCCCAGCTCCCAAAAGTTTGGGGTCATTTTGTGGGAAGGGTGGAGTCGTGTTGTCTGGCTCATGTGTCTCAAAAAGAAAGGGATTCCAGAGCAGAGCCCCAGGTACAGGCGGGGCGACTGGAAAACTCAAACCCTGGTGAGGATTGGGTGTATAGGGGCTTGGAGAGCCCCATATGCGGGCTCTTGGTCCAGGCCCTGACAGGACATTCTTTGACATGATGCTCATGCTGAGGGTCACAGTGTGAATTTGTGCCCAAGCAGCACTCAAGTTTGGGCGTGGCATCAGGGGCCATGAAGGTTTCTCCCACCCTGAAGGTGTGACTCCATGCCACGAGCAAGCTTGACAGCCATGGGGAAGCAGGACTTCTGTTTTGTGCTTGCGATACCCAGCTGTGTGGAGAATTGATATAATGTCTAGGTTCAGATATCTGAAAACGAAGGTTGGGAAGTGGTGACGGCAAAAGACCATGGCGTGTCCGAAGTGCTGGGTGTGCGGCCAGCTTTCTCCTTGTCTGTCTGGACGTCTGACCTCAGGCTGAGTCAGACAGAGCATGGTGCCCAGAGCAGCCTATCCAGCTCAGGGACCGTCGAGACCCGAGCAGGTTGATTCTCATCTGGGTTTTCTGGAGAGCCCCACAGGGAAAAGTTTTTCTTCCATTGGGCAGACACTGGGCTGGGTTGTGGTTCTGGAGTTCCTAGTCCGGAGGGCTTGTTTGCCAGGAGTCCGAGGAAGGAAGTCTGAATACACAAGCTAGCGTGAGGTTTGGGACCGAGGGCACGGCGGCCCACTCTGCAGAGGCTGAATGGAGATCTCCTGCACTGAAGTCATGTCAACTATGAGACGTGCCCCAGGCTAGAGTTTTTGTCTAGCATGGCCTCTTCCTGAAGGGTGTGGGTGCTTCATGAGGCCAGGGAGGTTTGCCTACGATGGGATTTGTGAACTCCTCCAAACCTCAGGGTTTCCTTCTGCACGACAGTCGAGTCCTATTGGATGGTTCCAGGAGGCCCCATACGGAAAGACTCGAGAGCAGGTGTCTAAGCATGGATGCCTGGGAACGCCACCTCATATTCCCACTCTTTAGTCAGGACAAGACAGGCTCAATCTGAGGGCTCCTGGGTGAGCTACCCAGAGGGGAGAGTTGAAATGGACTCTCCTGAAGATGAGTCCTACTGTGGCTTGGTGGCCTGGGAGACCTTGGAATGTGGAGGTGGCTCAGGGACTCTGCAGGATTCTCCAAGCTGAGGTGTTTCACACGGCTCCAACAAGGAAGCTTCCCATGTGGAGACGAGAGGAGTTCTGTTCAGTGCCTCAGGAAAGCCCCATATCCTGTTCTTCGAACCAACGCCTCTGAGGAGTGACACCTGGAAACAAAGCAAGAGTTGAGATTACGGCCTAAGGGCCTGTCCGGCTCAACCTTCTATCTGTTGACATCTGTGTGCATGCCTTCATGGACGTAGCTGCTCAGCTTGTGTCCGAATGCCCATGTGTGTCCAGAAAGGCTCCGAGTAGTGGGATGTCCTCGGGGGCCTTGAGGTTTCTCATATTCTGGAGGTGTGTGGCCAAAGGAATGGACACAGTTTCCCAGGAGACAACAGGCACGGTCCTGTGGTATGGCTCCAGAGGACCCAGCAGAGAGGCTGTGTTTGCCAGGGCTGTGGGGACAGATGTCTGAAAAAGCAAACTTGGCTAAACTAGGGGCCAAGGTAATGGCAGGCCTGATCTCCAGTCCGTGAGGGGAGATACTCTGGATATCAAAGGAGGGCAACGGGAGGCAGTAGCTCAGGCTTTTGTCTCTGGGTGTTGCGTTGACAGTGGCCGTTCAGGATAAGGGTTGCTTCAGGGGCCGAGGAAGAGCCTTCCACTCAGGGGATTGTCCAAGCTCCCATGTGTTTGGGTTCATTCTGTGGGAAGGGAAGAGTACTGTTTTCTGCCACATTGGACCCCCCAGGAGCAGGAGTCTAGAGCACAGCAGTGGGTTCCCTCAACTGGAATACACACCATCTAGTTAGTCCTGGGTGCCTATGGGCAAGGCAAGCCATATATGTGGGCTCTTGGTCCAGTCAGTGAGAGGCGTTACTTGAATAAGGTACTCACGCTGAGGGTCACAATGTGTGTTTGTGCCCAAGGCGGCCCTCACGCATGGGTGTGGCCTCATGGGCCATGCCGTTTTCTCCTACACTGAAGGTTTGACTCACTGCCAGCAGCCCGGTTTCTTGCCATGGGGAAGGAGGGGTTCTGACTTGTGCATCAGGTTCCCCCCTGTGTAGTGATTGGAGATAAGGTCTAGGTTCCGATGACTGAAAACCCAGGTTGGGAATGGATGGTGGCCTAAGGCAGTGGCGGGTCCAAAGTGCTGGGTGGGCAGCCAGCTGTGTCGGTGTCTGTTGGAATGTCTGGGCTCAGGCTATTTGTGACAGAGCATCAGTGTTTAAGGTAGCCTATGCAATTGGGGTGTTGCCGAGGGCCAAGCAGTTTGATCCTCATTTGGCCTTTCTGGGCAGCACCATAGACAATGTTTTTCTCCTGGGAGGCAGGCAGAGTGCTTCATTGTGGCCCCAGAATTCCCAGTAGGGAGGGTTTGTGGGCCAGGAGTGTGAGGACGGAAGTCTGAAAACACAAGCTAGGGTAGGATTGGAGCCCAGGGAAGAGCAGGCCCACTCTGCAGAGGCTGAATCAAAATCTCCTGCTTCTGAAGTCAGGCTGAGGATCAGACGTTGGCTGAGGCTGGAGTATGTGTCCATGATGGCACCTTCATGAAGCGGGGGCCTCATGAGGCCAAGGAAGTTTCCCACGCTGAGTTTGGAGGTTGCCCCAAACCACACGGTTTCCTTCTGCAGGACATTCGAGTCCTGTGGCATGGCTCCAGGACATACTATACGGAAGGACTGGAGAGCAGGGTTCGAAGGATGGATCCCTGTACAGCATGCCTCGCATTCCCATTGGCCATTAGCGACAAGATATGTTTGATCTGCTGCCTCTGGGGCACGCTACCCAGGGGGCTGAGTTGAAATGGCCTCTCCTGAGGATGCGTCATAATGTGCGTTTGGGTCCATGGAGACCTTGGAATGTGCTGGTTGTTCAGTGGCCCTGCAGAACTCTCCTACCTGAAGGGTTTGATACGTCCCCAGTAAGAAAGCTCTCCATGTGGAGACGAGAGAGGTTTCGTATGGTGCCTCGGAAAAGCCCCGTGGGCTGATCTACGAAAACAGTCCTCTGAGGACGGACACAAGGAAACCAAAGCTAAGGTTCAGATTAGGGCCTGGGGGCCTGTCCATTTCAACCTTCTGTCTCTGGGGACACTGTCTAAGAGTCTAAGTGGAGATAGTTGCTCCTCTGGTGTCAGAGAGCCCCTCTCTAGTCCAGGGTGGCCTACACTATTGAGGGCCTCAGGGGCCTTGGAGCTTTTCCCTAAGCTGTAGGGTTGTGGTCAATGGATTGGGCACACTTTCCTTGGAGAGGGCAGGCACAATCTTTCGCTGTGGCTCCAGAGGCCCTAGCCTGGAGGTTGTGTGGGTCCAGGCTGTGGGCACAGAAGTCTGAAAGCACAAACTCAGCTTATGAGTGGAGCCTAGGGTATGGAAGGCCAGATGTACAACCCGAGAGGGAGCTCCTGGGCCTCTGAAAGAAGGGCGAGTGGGAGGCGTTCCTTCAGGCTTTTGTCTCTGGATGTTGTGTCCGGGATAGCCGTGGATTGGAGGGGTGGCCTCAGGGACTGTGGACGAGTATCCCTCTCTGGGGATTTGTCCCAGCTCCCAAAAGTTTGGGGTCATTTTGTGGGAAGGGTGGAGTCGTGTTGTCTGGCTCATGTGTCTCAAAAAGAAAGGGATTCCAGAGCAGAGCCCCAGGTACAGGCGGGGCGACTGGAAAACTCAAACCCTGGTGAGGATTGGGTGTATAGGGGCTTGGAGAGCCCCATATGCGGGCTCTTGGTCCAGGCCCTGACAGGACATTCTTTGACATGATGCTCATGCTGAGGGTCACAGTGTGAATTTGTGCCCAAGCAGCACTCAAGTTTGGGCGTGGCATCAGGGGCCATGAAGGTTTCTCCCACCCTGAAGGTGTGACTCCATGCCACGAGCAAGCTTGACAGCCATGGGGAAGCAGGACTTCTGTTTTGTGCTTGCGATACCCAGCTGTGTGGAGAATTGATATAATGTCTAGGTTCAGATATCTGAAAACGAAGGTTGGGAAGTGGTGACGGCAAAAGACCATGGCGTGTCCGAAGTGCTGGGTGTGCGGCCAGCTTTCTCCTTGTCTGTCTGGACGTCTGACCTCAGGCTGAGTCAGACAGAGCATGGTGCCCAGAGCAGCCTATCCAGCTCAGGGACCGTCGAGACCCGAGCAGGTTGATTCTCATCTGGGTTTTCTGGAGAGCCCCACAGGGAAAAGTTTTTCTTCCATTGGGCAGACACTGGGCTGGGTTGTGGTTCTGGAGTTCCTAGTCCGGAGGGCTTGTTTGCCAGGAGTCCGAGGAAGGAAGTCTGAATACACAAGCTAGCGTGAGGTTTGGGACCGAGGGCACGGCGGCCCACTCTGCAGAGGCTGAATGGAGATCTCCTGCACTGAAGTCATGTCAACTATGAGACGTGCCCCAGGCTAGAGTTTTTGTCTAGCATGGCCTCTTCCTGAAGGGTGTGGGTGCTTCATGAGGCCAGGGAGGTTTGCCTACGATGGGATTTGTGAACTCCTCCAAACCTCAGGGTTTCCTTCTGCACGACAGTCGAGTCCTATTGGATGGTTCCAGGAGGCCCCATACGGAAAGACTCGAGAGCAGGTGTCTAAGCATGGATGCCTGGGAACGCCACCTCATATTCCCACTCTTTAGTCAGGACAAGACAGGCTCAATCTGAGGGCTCCTGGGTGAGCTACCCAGAGGGGAGAGTTGAAATGGACTCTCCTGAAGATGAGTCCTACTGTGGCTTGGTGGCCTGGGAGACCTTGGAATGTGGAGGTGGCTCAGGGACTCTGCAGGATTCTCCAAGCTGAGGTGTTTCACACGGCTCCAACAAGGAAGCTTCCCATGTGGAGACGAGAGGAGTTCTGTTCAGTGCCTCAGGAAAGCCCCATATCCTGTTCTTCGAACCAAAGCCTCTGAGGAGTGACACCTGGAAACAAAGCAAGAGTTGAGATTACGGCCTAAGGGCCTGTCCGGCTCAACCTTCTATCTGTTGACATCTGTGTGCATGCCTTCATGGACGTAGCTGCTCAGCTTGTGTCCGAATGCCCATGTGTGTCCAGAAAGGCTCCGAGTAGTGGGATGTCCTCGGGGGCCTTGAGGTTTCTCATATTCTGGAGGTGTGTGGCCAAAGGAATGGACACAGTTTCCCAGGAGACAACAGGCACGGTCCTGTGGTATGGCTCCAGAGGACCCAGCAGAGAGGCTGTGTTTGCCAGGGCTGTGGGGACAGATGTCTGAAAAAGCAAACTTGGCTAAACTAGGGGCCAAGGTAATGGCAGGCCTGATCTCCAGTCCGTGAGGGGAGATACTCTGGATATCAAAGGAGGGCAACGGGAGGCAGTAGCTCAGGCTTTTGTCTCTGGGTGTTGCGTTGACAGTGGCCGTTCAGGATAAGGGTTGCTTCAGGGGCCGAGGAAGAGCCTTCCACTCAGGGGATTGTCCAAGCTCCCATGTGTTTGGGTTCATTCTGTGGGAAGGGAAGAGTACTGTTTTCTGCCACATTGGACCCCCCAGGAGCAGGAGTCTAGAGCACAGCAGTGGGTTCCCTCAACTGGAATACACACCATCTAGTTAGTCCTGGGTGCCTATGGGCAAGGCAAGCCATATATGTGGGCTCTTGGTCCAGTCAGTGAGAGGCGTTACTTGAATAAGGTACTCACGCTGAGGGTCACAATGTGTGTTTGTGCCCAAGGCGGCCCTCACGCATGGGTGTGGCCTCATGGGCCATGCCGTTTTCTCCTACACTGAAGGTTTGACTCACTGCCAGCAGCCCGGTTTCTTGCCATGGGGAAGGAGGGGTTCTGACTTGTGCATCAGGTTCCCCCCTGTGTAGTGATTGGAGATAAGGTCTAGGTTCCGATGACTGAAAACCCAGGTTGGGAATGGATGGTGGCCTAAGGCAGTGGCGGGTCCAAAGTGCTGGGTGGGCAGCCAGCTGTGTCGGTGTCTGTTGGAATGTCTGGGCTCAGGCTATTTGTGACAGAGCATCAGTGTTTAAGGTAGCCTATGCAATTGGGGTGTTGCCGAGGGCCAAGCAGTTTGATCCTCATTTGGCCTTTCTGGGCAGCACCATAGACAATGTTTTTCTCCTGGGAGGCAGGCAGAGTGCTTCATTGTGGCCCCAGAATTCCCAGTAGGGAGGGTTTGTGGGCCAGGAGTGTGAGGACGGAAGTCTGAAAACACAAGCTAGGGTAGGATTGGAGCCCAGGGAAGAGCAGGCCCACTCTGCAGAGGCTGAATCAAAATCTCCTGCTTCTGAAGTCAGGCTGAGGATCAGACGTTGGCTGAGGCTGGAGTATGTGTCCATGATGGCACCTTCATGAAGCGGGGGCCTCATGAGGCCAAGGAAGTTTCCCACGCTGAGTTTGGAGGTTGCCCCAAACCACACGGTTTCCTTCTGCAGGACATTCGAGTCCTGTGGCATGGCTCCAGGACATACTATACGGAAGGACTGGAGAGCAGGGTTCGAAGGATGGATCCCTGTACAGCATGCCTCGCATTCCCATTGGCCATTAGCGACAAGATATGTTTGATCTGCTGCCTCTGGGGCACGCTACCCAGGGGGCTGAGTTGAAATGGCCTCTCCTGAGGATGCGTCATAATGTGCGTTTGGGTCCATGGAGACCTTGGAATGTGCTGGTTGTTCAGTGGCCCTGCAGAACTCTCCTACCTGAAGGGTTTGATACGTCCCCAGTAAGAAAGCTCTCCATGTGGAGACGAGAGAGGTTTCGTATGGTGCCTCGGAAAAGCCCCGTGGGCTGATCTACGAAAACAGTCCTCTGAGGACGGACACAAGGAAACCAAAGCTAAGGTTCAGATTAGGGCCTGGGGGCCTGTCCATTTCAACCTTCTGTCTCTGGGGACACTGTCTAAGAGTCTAAGTGGAGATAGTTGCTCCTCTGGTGTCAGAGAGCCCCTCTCTAGTCCAGGGTGGCCTACACTATTGAGGGCCTCAGGGGCCTTGGAGCTTTTCCCTAAGCTGTAGGGTTGTGGTCAATGGATTGGGCACACTTTCCTTGGAGAGGGCAGGCACAATCTTTCGCTGTGGCTCCAGAGGCCCTAGCCTGGAGGTTGTGTGGGTCCAGGCTGTGGGCACAGAAGTCTGAAAGCACAAACTCAGCTTATGAGTGGAGCCTAGGGTATGGCAGGCCGGATGTACAACCCGAGAGGGAGCTCCTGGGCCTCTGAAAGAAGGGCGAGTGGGAGGCGTTCCTTCAGGCTTTTGTCTCTGGATGTTGTGTCCGGGATAGCCGTGGATTGGAGGGGTGGCCTCAGGGACTGTGGACGAGTATCCCTCTCTGGGGATTTGTCCCAGCTCCCAATAGTTTGGGGTCATTTTGTGGGAAGGGTGGAGTCGTGTTGTCTGGCTCATGTGTCTCAAAAAGAAAGGGATTCCAGAGCAGAGCCGCAGGTACGGGCGGGGCGACTGGAAAACTCAAACCCTGGTGAGGATTGGGTGTATAGGGGCTTGGAGAGCCCCATATGCGGGCTCTTGGTCCAGGCCCTGACAGGAAATTCTTTGACATGACGCTCATGCTGAGGGTCACAGTGTGAATTTGTGCCCAAGCAGCACTCAAGTTTGGGCGTGGCATCAGAGGCCATGAAGGTTTCTCCCACCCTGAAGGTGTGACTCCATGCCACGAGCAAGCTTCACAGCCATGGCGGAGCAGGACTTCTGTTTTGTGCTTGGGATACCCAGCAGTGTCGAGAATTGATATAATATCTAGGTTCAGATATCTGAAAACCAAGGTTAGGAAGTGGTGACGGCATAAGACCATGGCGTGTCCGAAGTGCTGGGTGTGCGGCTAGCTGTCTCCTTGTCTGTCTGGACGTCTGGCTTCAGGCTGTGTCAGACAGAGTATGAGTGCCCAGAGCAGCCTATCCAGCTCAGGGACCGTCGAGACCCGTGCAGGTTGATTCTCATCTGGGTTTTCTGGAGAGCCCCACAGGGAATCGTTTTTCTTCCGTTGGGCAGACACTGGGCTGGGTGTTGGTTCTGGAGTTCCTAGTCCCGATGGCTTGTTTGCCAGGAGTCTGAGGATGGAAGTCTGAAAACACAAGCTAGCGTGAGGTTTGGGACCGAGGACACGGCAGGCCCACTCTGCAGAGGCTGAATGGAGATCTCCTGCACTGAAGTCATGTCAACTATGAGACGTGCCCCAGGCTAGAGTTTTTGTCTAGCATGGCCTCTTCCTGAAGGGTGTGGGTGCTTCATGAGGCCAGGGAGGTTTGCCTACGATGGGATTTGTGAACTCCTCCAAACCTCAGGGTTTCCTTCTGCACGACAGTCGAGTCCTATTGGATGGTTCCAGGAGGCCCCATACGGAAAGACTCGAGAGCAGGTGTCTAAGCATGGATGCCTGGGAACGCCACCTCATATTCCCACTCTTTAGTCAGGACAAGACAGGCTCAATCTGAGGGCTCCTGGGTGAGCTACCCAGAGGGGAGAGTTGAAATGGACTCTCCTGAAGATGAGTCCTACTGTGGCTTGGTGGCCTGGGAGACCTTGGAATGTGGAGGTGGCTCAGGGACTCTGCAGGATTCTCCAAGCTGAGGTGTTTCACACGGCTCCAACAAGGAAGCTTCCCATGTGGAGACGAGAGGAGTTCTGTTCAGTGCCTCAGGAAAGCCCCATATCCTGTTCTTCGAACCAAAGCCTCTGAGGAGTGACAACTGGAAACCAAAGCAAGAGTTGAGATTACGGCCTAAGGGCCTGTCCGGCTCAACCTTCTATCTGTTGACATCTGTGTACATGCCTTCGTGTAAGTAGCTGCTCAGCAGGTGTCCAAATGCCCCTGTGTGTCCAGGGAGGCTCCCAGTAGTGGGATGTCCTCGGGAGCCTTGAGGTATCTCATATTCTGGAGGTGTGTGGCCAAAGGAATGGACACAGTTTCCCAGGAGACAACAGGCACGGTCCTGTGGTATGGCTCCAGAGGACCCAGCCTAGAGGCTGTGTTTGCCAGGGCTGTGGGGACAGATGTCTGAAAAA
Organism: Mustela nivalis; assembly: GCF_964662115.1. Taxonomy (NCBI): domain Eukaryota; kingdom Metazoa; phylum Chordata; class Mammalia; order Carnivora; family Mustelidae; genus Mustela; species Mustela nivalis. The sequence continues at coordinate 11,241 of NW_028135412.1, forward strand.
GCAAACTTGGCTCAGCTAAGGGCTAAGGTAATGGCAGGCCTGATCTCCTGTCCGTGAGGGGAGATCCTCTGGATATCAAAGGAGGGCAAGTGGGAGGCAGTCGCTCAGGCTTTTGTCTCTGGGTGTTGCGTTCACAGTGGTTGTTCAGGGTAGGGGTTGCTTCAGGGGCCGAGGAATAGCCTTCTACTCGGGGGATTGTCCAAGCTGCCATGTGTTTGGGTTCATTCAGTATGAAGGGAAGAGTATTGTTTTCTTCCAAAGTGGACCTCCCAGGGGCAGGAGTCAAGAGCACAGCAGTGGGTTCCCTCAACTGGAATACACACCATCTAGATAGTCCTGGGTGCCTATGGGCAAGGCAAGCCACATATGTGGGCTCTTGGTCCAGTCAGTGAGAAGCGTTACTTGAATAAGGTACTCACGCTGAGGGTCAACATGTGTGTTTGTGCCCAAGGTGGTCCTCACGCATGGGCGTGTCCTCATTTGCCATGCCGTTTTCTCCTACACTGAAGTTTTGACTCACTGCCAGCAGCAAGGTTTCTTGCCATGGGGAAGGAGGGGTTCTGACTTGTGCATCAGGTTCCCCCCTGTGCAGGGATTGGAGATAAGGTCTAGGTTCCGATGACTGAAAACCCAGGTTGGGAATGGATGGTGGCCTAAGGCAGTGGCGGGTCCAAAGTGCTGGGTGTGCAGCCAGCTGTGTCGGTGTCTGCTGGAATGTCTGGGCTCAGGCTATTTGCGACAGAGCATCAGTGTTTAAGGTAGCCTATGCAATTGGGGTGTTGCCGAGGGCCAAGCAGTTTGATCCTCATTTGGCCTTTCTGGGCAGCACCATAGACAATGTTTTTCTCCTGGGAGGCAGGCAGAGTGCTTCATTGTGGCCCCAGAATTCCCAGTCGGGAGGGTTTGTCGGCAGGAGTGTGAGGACGGAAGTCTGAAAACACAAGCTAGGGTGAGGATTGGAGCCCAGGGAAGAGCAGGCCCACTCTGCAGAGGCTGAATCAAAATCTCCTGCTTCTGAAGTCAGGCTGAGGATCAGACGTTGGCTGAAGCTGGAGTATGTGTCCATGATGGCACCTTCATGAAGCAGGGGCCTCATGAGGCCAAGGAAGTTTTCCCAAGCTGAGTTTGGAGGTTGCCCCAAACCACAAGATTTCCTTCTGCGGGACATTCGAGTCCTGTTGCATGGCTCCAGGACATAACATATAGAAGGACTGGAGAGCAGGGTTCGAAGGATGGATCCCTGTACAGCATGCCTCGCATTCCCATTGGCCATTAGCGACAAGATATGTTTGATCTGCTGCCTCTGGGGCACGCTACCCAGGGGGCTGATTTGAAATGGCCTCTCCTGCGGATGCGTCATAATGTCTGTTTGGGTCCATGGAGACCTTGGAATGTGCTGGTTGTTCAGTGTCCCTGCGGAACTCTCCTACCTTAAGGGTTTGATACATCCCCAGTAAGAAAGCTCCCCATGTGGAGACGAGAGAGGTTTGGTTTGGTGCCTCGGAAAAGCCCCGTGGGCTGGTCTACGAAAACAGTCCTCTGAGAGGGACACAAGGAAACCAAAGCTAAGGTTCAGATTAGAGCCTGGGGGCCTGTCCGTTTCAACCTTCTGTCTCTGGGGACACTGTTTGAGAGTCTAAGTGGAGATAGTTGCTCCGCTGGTGTCAGAGAGCCCCTCTTAGTCCAGGGTGGCCTATACTATTGATGGCCTCAGGGGCCTTGGAGCTTTTCCCTAACCTGTAGGGTTGTGGTCAATGGATTGGGCACACATTCCTTGGAGAGGGCAAGCACAATCTTTCACTGTAGCTCCAGAGGCCCTAGCCTGGAGGTTGTGTGGGTCCAGGCTGTGGGCACAGAAGTCTGAAAACACAAACTCAGCTTATGAGTGGCGCCTAGGGTATGGCAGGCAGGATGTACAGCCCGAGAGGGAGCTCCTGGGCCTCTGAAAGAAGGGCGAGTGGGAGGCGTTCCTTCAGGCTTTTGTCTCTGGATGTTGTGTCCGGGATAGCCGTGGATTGGAGGGGTGGCCTCAGGGACTGTGGACGAGTATCCCTCTCTGGGGATTTGTCCCAGCTCCCAAGAGTTTGGGGTCATTTTGTGGGAAGGGTGGAGTCGTGTTGTCTGGCTCATGTGTCTCAAAAAGAAAGGGATTCCAGAGCAGAGCCGCAGGTACGGGCGGGGCGACTGGAAAACTCAAACCCTGGTGAGGATTGGGTGTATAGGGGCTTGGCAAGCCCCATATGCGGGCTCTTGGTCCAGGCCCTTACAGGCCTTTCTTTGACATGGGGCTCATGCTGAGGGTCACAGTGTGAATTTGTGCCCAAGCAGCACTCAAATTTGGGCGTGGCATCAGGGGCCATGAAGGTTTCTCCCACCCTGAAGGTGTGACTCCATGCCACGAGCAAGCTTTATAGCCATGGAGAAGCAGGACTTCTGTTTTGTGCTTGCGATACCCAGCTGTGTGGAGAATTGATATAATGTCTAGGTACAGATATCTGAAAACCAAGGTTAGGAAGTGGTGACGGCAAAAGACCATGGCGTGTCCGAAGTGCTGGGTGTGCGGCCAGCTGTCTCCTTGTCTGTCTGGACGTCTGGCTTCAGGCTGTGTCAGACAGAGCATGAATGCCCAGAGCAGCCTATCCAGCTCGGTTACCGTCGAGGCCCGAGCAGGTTGATTCTCATCTGGGTTTTCTGGAGAGCCCCACAGGGAAACGTTTTTCTTCCGTTGGGCAGACACCGGGCTGGTTTGTGGTTCTGAAGTTCCTAGTCCGGAGGTCTTGTTTGCCAGGAGTGTGAGGAAGGAAGTCTGAAAACACAAGCTAGCGTGAGGTTTGGGACCGAGGGCACGGCAGGCCCACTCTGCAGAGGCTGAATGGAGATCTCCTGCACTGAAGTCATATCAACTATGAGATGTGCCCCAGGCTAGAGTTTTTTTTTTTTTCTTTTTTTTTTTTAACTTTTTATTTTTTATAAACATATATTTTTATCCCCAGGTATACAGGTCTGTGAATCACCAGGTTTACACACTTCACAGCACTCACCAAAGCACATATTCTCCCCAATGTCCATAATCCCACCCCCTTCTCCCAAACCCCCTCCCCCGAGCAACCCTCAGTTTGTTTTGTGAGATTAAGAGTCACTTATGGTTTGTCTCCCTCCCAATCCCATCTTGTTTCATTTATTCTTCTCCTACCCACTTAAGCCTCCATGTTGCATCACCACTTCCTCATATCAGGGAGATCATATGATAGTTGTCTTTCTCTGCTTGACTTATTTCGCTAAGCATGATACGCTCTAGTTCCATCCACGTTGTCGCAAATGGCAAGATTTCATTTCTTTTGATGGCTGCATAGTATTCCATTGTGTATATATACCACATCTTCTTGATCCATTCATCTGTGGATGGACATCTAGGTTCTTTCCATAGTTTGGCTATTGTGGACATTGCTGCTATAAACATTCGGGTGCATGTGCCCCTTTGGATCACTACATTTGTATCTTTAGGGTAAATACCCAATAGTGCAATTGCTGGGTCATAGGGCAGTTCTATTTTCAACATTCTGAGGAACCTCCATGCTGTTTTCCAGAGTGGCTGCACCAGCTTGCATTCCCACCAACAGTGTAGGAGGGTTCCCCTTTCTCCACATCCTCGCCAGCATCTGTCATTTCCTGACTTGTTGATTTTAGCCATTCTGACTGGTGTGAGGTGATATCTCATTGTGGTTTTGATTTGTATTTCCCTGATGCCGAGTGATATGGAGCACTTTTTCATGTGTCTGTTGGCCATCTGGAGGTCTTCTTTGCAGAAATGTCTGTTCATGTCCTCTGCCCATTTCTTGATTGGATTATTTGTTCTTTGGGTGTTGAGTTTGCTAAGTTCTTTATAGATTCTTGACACTAGTCCTTTATCTGATATGTCGTTTGCAAATATCTTCTCCCATTCTGTCAGTTGTCTTTTGATTTTGTTAACTGTTTCCTTTGCTGTGCAAAAGCTTTTGATCTTGATGAAATCCCAATAGTTCATTTTTTCCCTTGCTTCCCTTGCCTTTTGCGTTGTTCCTAGGAAGATGTTGCTGCGGCAGAGGTCGAAGAGGTTGCTGCCTGTGTTCTCCTCAAGGATTTTGATGGATTCCTTTCGCACATTGAGGTCCTTCATCCATTTTGAGTCTATTTTTGTGTGTGGTGTAAGGAAATGGTCCAATTTCATTTTTCTACATGTGGCTGTCCAATTTTCCCAGCACCATTTATTGAAGAGGCTATCTTTTTTCCATTGGACATTCTTTCCTGCTTTGTCGAAGATGAGTTGACCATAGATTTGAGGGTCTATTTCTGGGCTCTCTATTCTGTTCCATTGATCTATGTGTCTGTTTTTGTGCCAGTACCATGCTGTCTTGATGATGACAGCTTTGTAATAGAGCTTGAAGTCCGGAATTGTGATGCCACCAACGTTGGCTTTCTTTTTCAATATCCCTTTGGCTATTCGAGGTCTTTTATGGTTCCATATAAATTTTAGCATTATTTGTTCCATTTCTTTGAAAAAGATGGATGGTACTTTGATAGGAATTGCATTAAATGTGTAGATTGCTTTAGGTAGCATAGACATTTTCACAATATTTATTCTTCCAATCCAGGAGCATGGAACATTTTTCCATTTCTTTGTGTCTTCCTCAATTTCTTTCATGAGTACTTTATAGTTTTCTGAGTATAGATTCTGTGTCTCATTGGTTAGGTTTATTCCTAGGTATCTTATGGTTTTGGATGCAATTGTAAATGGGATTGACTCCTTAATATCTCTTTCTTCTGTCTTGCTGTTGGTGTAGAGAAATGCAACTGATTTCTGTGCATTGATTTTATATCCTGACACTTTACTGAATTCCTGTATAAGTTCTAGCAGTTTTGGAGTGGAGTCTTTTGGGTTTTCCACATATAGTATCATATCATCTGCGAAGAGTGATAATTTGACTTCTTCTTTGCCAATTTGGATGCCTTTAATTTCCTTTTGTTGTCTGATTGCTGAGGCTAGGACCTCTAGTACTATGTTGAATAGCAGTGGTGATAATGGACATCCCTGCCGTGTTCCTGACCTTAGTGGAAAAGCTTTCAGTTTTTCTCCATTGAGAATGATATTTGCGGTGGGTTTTTCATAGATGGCTTTGATGATATTGAGGTATGTGCCCTCTATCCCTACACTTTGAAGAGTTTTGATCAGGAAGGGATGCTGTACTTTGTCAAATGCTTTTTCAGCATCTATTGAAAGTATCATATGGTTCTTGTTCTTTCTTTTATTGATGTGTTGTATCACATTGACTGATTTGCGGATGTTGAACCAACCTTGCAGCCCTGGAATAAATCCCACTTGGTCGTGGTGAATAATCTTTTTAATGTACTGTTGAATCCTATTGGCTAGTATTTTGTTGAGTATTTTCGCATCTGTGTTCATCAAGGATATCGGTCTATAGCTCTCTTTTTTGGTGGGATCCTTGTCTGGTTTTGGGATCAAGGTGATGCTGGCCTCATAAAATGAGTTTGGAAGTTTTCCTTCCATTTCTATTTTTTGGAACAGTTTCAGGAGAATAGGAATTAGTTCTTCTTTAAATGTTTGGTAGAATTCCCCCGGGAAGCCATCTGGCCCTGGGCTTTTGTTTGTTTGGAGATTTTTAATGACTGTTTCAATCTCCTTACTGGTTATGGGTCTGTTCAGGCTTTCTATTTCTTCCTGGTTCAGTTGTGGTAGTTTATATGTTTCTAGGAATGCATCCATTTCTTCCAGATTGTCAAATTTATTGCCGTAGAGTTGCTCATAGTATGTTCTTATAATAGTTTGTATTTCTTTGGTGTTAGTTGTGATCTCCCCTCTTTCATTCATGATTTTATTTATTTGGGTCCTTTCTCTTTTCTTTTTGATAAGTCGGGCCAGGGGTTTATCAATTTTATTAATTCTTTCAAAGAACCAGCTCCTACTTTCGTTAATTTTTTCTATTGTTTTTTTGGTTTCTATTTCATTGATTTCTGCTCTGATCTTTATGATTTCTCTTCTCCTGCTGGGCTTAGGGTTTCTTTCTTGTTCTTTCTCCAGCTCCTTTAGGTGTAGGGTTAGGTTGTGTACCTGAGACTTTTCTTGTTTCTTGAGAAAGGCTTGTACCACTATATATTTTCCTCTCAGGACTGCCTTTATTGTGTCCCACAGATTTTGAACTGTTGTATTTTCATTATCATTGGTTTCCATGATTTTTTTCAATTCTTCTTTAATTTCCCGGTTGACCCATTCATTCTTTAGAAGGATACTGTTTAGTCTCCATGTATTTGGGTTCTTTCCAAACTTCCTTTTGTGGTTGAGTTCTAGCTTTAGAGCATTGTGGTCTGAAAATATGCAGGGAATGATCCCAATCTTTTGATACCGGTTGAGTCCTGATTTAGGACCGAGGATGTGATCTATTCTGGAGAATGTTCCATGTGCACTAGAGAAGAATGTGTATTCTGTTGCTTTGGGATGAAATGTTCTGAATATATCTGTGATGTCCATCTGGTCCAGTGTGTCGTTTAAGGCCTTTATTTCCTTGCTGATTTTTTGCTTGGATGACCTGTCCATTTCAGTGAGGGGAGTGTTAAAGTCCCCTACTATTATTGTATTGTTGTTGATGTGTTTCTTTGATTTTGTTATTAATTGGTTTATATAGTTGGCTGCTCCCACATTGGGGGCATAGATATTTAAAATTGTTAAATCTTCTTGTTGGACAGACCCTTTGAGTATGATATAGTGTCCTTCCTCATCTCTTATTATAGTCTTTGGCTTAAAATCTAATTGATCTGATATAAGGATTGCCACTCCTGCTTTCTTGTGATGTCCATTAGCATGGTAAATTCTTTTCCACCCCCTCACTTTAAATCTGGAGGTGTCTTCGGGCTTAAAATGAGTTTCTTGGAGGCAACATATAGATGGGTTTTGTTTTTTTATCCATTCTGATACCCTGTGTCTTTTGACAGGGGCATTTAGCCCATTCACATTCAGGGTAACTATTGAGAGATATGAATTTAGTGCCATTGTATTGCCTGTAAGGTGACTGTTATTGTATATGGTCTCTGTTCCTTTCTGATCTACCACTTGTAGGCTCTCTCTTTGCTTAGAGGACCCCTTTCAATATTTCCTGTAGAGCTGGTTTGGTATTTGCAAATTCTTTCAGTTGCTGTTTGTCCTGGAAGCTTTTAATCTCTCCTTCTATTTTCAATGATAGCCTAGCTGGATATAGTATTCTGGGCTGCATGTTTTTCTCGTTTAGTGCTCTAAAAATATCATGCCAGCTCTTTCTGGCCTGCCAGGTCTCTGTGGATAAGTCAGCTGCCAATCTAATATTTTTACCATTGTATGTTACAGACTTCTTTTCCCGGGCTGCTTTCAGGATTTTCTCTTTGTCACTGAGACTTGTAAATTTTACTATTAGGTGACGGGGTGTGGGCCTATTCTTATTGATGTTGAGGGGCGTTCTCTGAACCTGCTATATTTTGATGCTCGTTCCCTTTGCCATATTGGGGAAATTCTCCCCAATAATTCTCTCCAGTATACCTTCTGCTCCCCTCTCTCTTTCTTCTTCTTCTGGAATCCCAATTATTCTAATGTTGTTTCGTCTTATGGTGTCACTTAATTCTCGAATTCTCCCCTCGTGGTCCAGTAGCTGTTTGTCCCTCTTTTGCTCAGCTTCTTTATTCTCTGTCATTTGGTTTTCTATATCACTAATTCTTTCTTCTGCCTCATTTATTCTAGCAGTTAGAGCCTCCATTTTTTATTGCACCTCATTAATAGCTTTTTTTATTTCAACTTGGTTAGATTTTAGTTCTTTTATTTCTCCAGAAAGGGCTTTTATATCTCTCGAGAGGGTTTCTCTAATATCTTCCATGCCTTTTTCGAGCCCGGCTAGAACCTTGAGAATTGTCATTCTGAACTCTAGATCTGACATATTACCGATGTCTGTATTGATTAGGTCCCTAGCCTTCGGTACTGCCTCTTGTTCTTTTTTTTGCGTTGAATTTTTACGTCTTGTCATTTTGGCCAGATAAGAGTAAATGAAGGGGCAAGTAAAATACTAAAAGGGTGGCAACAACCCCAGAAAAATATGCTTTAACTAAATTAGAAGAGATCCAAAATCATGAGTGGGGAGAAAGGGGATAAAAAGAGGTTCAAAAAGAAAGAAAGAAAAAAAAAAAAAAGAAAAGAAAAAAAATTTTTTTAAAAAAAGAAAACACCTGAGAAAAATGTAAAAAAGAAAAAATATATATATTAGATAAACTAGTAAAAAATCGTTAAAAAAGAAAAAGGTAACAGTTAAAAAAAAAAAAATTTTACCCGAAGGCGAGAAGAAAAAGAAAAAAAAAATGAAAAAGAAAAAATTAAATTAACTGCAAGACTAAAAAAAAATCACAGGAAAAAAGCCATGAGTTCCGTGCTTGGCTTTCTCCTCCTCTGGAATTCTGCTGCTCTCCTTGGTATTGAAACCGCACTCCTTGGTAGGTGAACTTGGTCTCGGTTGGATTTCTTGTTGATCTTCTGGGGGAGGGGCCTGTTGTAGTGATTCTCAAGTGTCTTTGCCCCAGGTGGAATTACACCTCCCTTACCCGGGGCCGGGGTGAGTAATCCGCTCGGGTTTGCTTTCAGGAGCTTTTGTTCCCTGAGCGCTTTCCGTAGAGTTCCGGAGGACGGGAACACAAATGGCGGCCTCCTGGTCTCCGGCCCGGAGGAGCCGAGAGCCCAGGGCCCCACTCCTCAGTGCGCCCTCAGAGAACAGCGCCCAGTTATTCCCGTCTGCCTGACCTCCGGCCGCGCTCCGAGCTCACCGAGCCTGCGATCGGTTCAAGGTAACACCGAGCTGTGAGCTTACTGTCGGCTCTGTTTCTGTAGCCGGCTTTCCCGTTCCAATACCCGCATGCTCTGCGACACTCAGACACCCCCGAACCTTCTGTGACCCTGGCGGGACCTGAGGCCACGCTGACCTCGCGTGGGCTTCGCCCCGGTTTAGCCTCTGGAGCGATGTCCCTCAGCGGAACAGACTTTTAAAAGTCCTGATTTTGTGCACGCGGTTGCTCCGCCGCTTGCCGGGAGCCGGCCCCTCCCCCCGGGGTCTATCTTCCCGTCCCTTTGGATTCACTTCTCCGCCGGTCCTACCTTTCAGAAAGCGGTTGTTTTTCTGTTTCCAGAATTGCTGTTCTTCTTCTCTTCGGTCTGCCGATGGATTTTCAGGTGTTTGCAATCTTTAGATAAGCTATCTAGCTGATCTCCGGCTAGCTGAAGCAGTCTCAGCTTGCTACTTCTCCGCCATCTTGACTCCTCCCCCCCAGGCTAGAGTTTTTGTCCAGCATGGCCTCTTCCTGAAGGGTGTGCGTGCTTCATGAGGCCAGGGAGTTTTACCTACGATGGGATTTGTGAACTACTCCAAACCTCAGGGTTTCCTTCTGCACGACAGTCGAGTCCTATTGGATGGTTCCAGGAGGCACCATACGGAAAGACTCGAGAGCAGGTGTCTAAGCATGGATGCCTGGGAACGCCACCTCATATTCCCACTCTTTATCAGGACAAGGCAGTTCAAACTGCGGGCTCCTGGGTGAGCTACCCAGAGGGGAGAGTTGAAATGGACTCTCCTGAGGATGAGTCCTACTGTGGCTTGGTGGCCTGGGAAACCTTAGAATGTGGAGGTGGCTCAGGGACTCTGCAGGATTCTCCAACCTGAGGTGCTTGATAGGGCTCCAACAAGGAAGCTTCCCATGTGGAGTCGAGAAGCTTCCCATGTTGAGGCTGGAGTATGTGTCCATGATGGCACCTTCACGAAGCGGGGGCCTCATGAGGCCAAGGAAGTTTTCCCACGCTGAGTTTGGAGGTTGCCCCAAACCACAAGGTTTCCTTCTGCGGGACATTCGAGTACTGTTGCATGGCTCCAGGACATACCATAAGGAAGGACTGGAGAGCACGGTTCGAAGGATGGATCCTTGTACAGCATTCCTCGCATTCCTATTGGCCATTAGCGACAAGATATGTTTGATCTGCCTCCACTGGGGCACGCTACCCAGGGGGCTGAGTTGAAATGGCCTCTTCTGAGGATGCGTCATAATGTGCGTTTGTGTCCATGGAGCCCTTGTAATGTGCTTGTGGTTCAGTGGCCCTGCGGAACTCTCCTACCTGAAGGGTTTGATACATCCCCAGTAAGAATGCTCCCCATGTGGAGACGAGAGAGATTTGGTTTGGTGCCTCGGAAAAGCCCCGTGTGTGCTGGGTTAGGAAAACTGTCCTCTGAGGACGGACACATGGAAAGCAAAGCTAAGGTTCAGATTAGGGCCTGGGGGCCTGTCCATTTCAACCTTCTGTCTCTGGGGACACTGTCTGAGAGTCTAAGTGGAGATAGTTGCTCCGCTGGTGTCAGAGAGCCCCTCTTAGTCCAGGGTGGCCTACACTATTGATGGCCTCAGGGGCCTTGGAGTTTTCCCTAACCTGTAGGGTTGTGGTCAATGGATTGGGCACACTTTCCTTGGGGAGGGCAGGCACAATCTTTCGCTGTGGCTCCAGAGGCCCATCCTAGAGGATGTGTTGGTCCATGCTGTGGGCACAGAAGTCTGGAAACACAAACTCAGCTTATGACTGGCGCCTAGGGTATGGCAGGCCGGATGTACAGCCCGAGAGGGAGCTCCTGGGCCTCTGAAAAAAGGGCGAGTGGGAGGCGTTCCTTCAGGCTTTTGTTTCTGGATGTTGGACGAGTATCCATCTCTGGGGATTTGTCCCAGCTCCCAAGAGTTTGGGGTCATTTTGTGGGAAGGGTGGAGTCGTGTTGTCTGGCTCATGGGTCTCTCCAAGAAAGGGATTCCAGAGCAGAGCCCCAGGTACGGGCGGGGCGACTGGAAATCTCAAACACTAGTGAGGATTGGGTGCATAGGGGCTTGGTAAGCCTCATATGCGGGCTCTTGGTCCAGGCCCTGACAGGCCTTTCTTTGACATGGGGCTCATGCTGAGGGTCATAGTGTGAATTTTTGCCCAAGCAGCACTCAAGTTTGGGCGTGGCATCGGGGGCCATGAATGTTTCTCCCACCCTGAATGTGTGACTCCATGCCAAGAGCAAGGCTTACAGCCATGGGGAAGGAGGAGTTCTGTTTTGTGCTTGCGATACCCAGCTGTGTGGAGAATTGATATATCGACTAGGTTCAGATATCTGAAAACCAAGGTTAGGAAGAGGTGACGGCATAAGACCATGGCGTGTCCTAAGTGTTGGGTGTGCGGCCAGCTGTCTCCTTGTCTGTCTGGACGTCTGGCTTAAGGCTGTGTCAGACAGAGCATGAGTGACCAGAGCAGCCTATCCAGTTCGGGTACCGTCGAGGCCCGAGCAGGTTGATCCTCATCTGGTCTTTCCGGAGAGCCCCACAGGGAAACGTCTTTCTTCCGTTGGGCAGACAGCGGGCTGGGTTGTGGTTGTGGAGTTCCTAGTCTGGAGGGCTTGTTTGCCAGGAGTGTGAGGAAGGAAGTCTGAAAACACAATCTAGCGTGAGGTTTGGGACCGAAGGAACGGCAGGCCCACTCTGCAGAGGCTGAATCGAGATCTCCTGCACTGAGGTCATGTCAACTATGAGTCATGCCTCAGGCTAGAGTTTTTGTCCAGCATGGCCTCTTCCTGAAGGGTGTGGGGGCTTCGTGAGGCCATGTTGGTTTGCCTACGATGGGATCTGTGAACTACTCCAAACCTCAAGGTTTCCTTCTGCACAACAGTCGAGTCCTATTGGATGGTTCCAGGAGGCCCCATACGGAAAGACTCGAGAGCAGGTGTCTAAGCATGGATGCCTGGGAACGCCACCTCATATTCCCACTCTTTAGTCAGGACAAGGCAGACTCAATCTGCGGGCTCCTGGGTGAGCTACCAGAGGGGAGAGTTGAAATGGGCTCTCCTGAAGATGAGTCCTCCTGTGGCTTGGTGGCCTGGAGACCTTGGAATGTGGAGGTGGCTCAGGGACTCTGCAGGATTCTCCAACCTGAGGTGTTTGACAAGGCTCCAACAAGGAAGCTTCCCATGTGGAGTCGAGAGGAGTTCTGTTCAGTGCCTCAGGGAAGCCCCATATCCTGTTCTTCGAACCAAAGCCTCTGAGGAGTGACACCTGGAAACCAAAGCAATAGTTGCCAGGGCTGTGGGGACAGATGTCTGAAAGGCAAACTTTGCTCAGCTAGGGGCCAAGGTAATGGCAGGCCTGATCTCCAGTCCGTGAGGGGAGATATCAAAGGAGGGCAAGTGGGAGGCAGTCGCTCAGGCTTTTGTCTCTGGGTGTTGCGTTCACAGTGGCCGTTCAGGGTAGGGGTTGCTTCAGGGGCTGAGGAAGAGCCTTCCTCTCGGGGGATTGTCCAAGCTCCCAAGTGTTTGGGTTCATTTTGTGGGAAGGGAAGAGTACTGTTTTCTGCCACAGGGGACCTCCCAGGAGAGGGACTCTAGAGCACAGCTTGGCCTCCCTCAACTGGAATACACACCATCTAGTTAGTCCTGGGTGCCTATGGGCATGGCAAGCCACATATGCGGGCTCTTGGTCCAGTCTCTGAGAGGTGTTACTTGAATAAGGTACTCACGCTGAGGTTCACCATGTGTGTTTGTGCCCAAGGTGGTCCTCACGCATGGGCGTGTCCTCATTGGCCATGCCGTTTTCTCCTACACTGAAGGTTTGACTCACTGCCAGAAGCAAGGTTTCTTGCCATGGGGTAGGAGGGGTTCTGACTTGTGCATCAGGTTCCCCCCTGTGCAGGGATTGGAGATAAGGTCTAGGTTCTGATGACTGAAAACCCAGGTTGGGAATGGATGGTGGCCTAAGGCAGTGGCGGGTCCAATGTGCTGGATGTGCAGCCAGCTGTGTAGGTGTCTGTTGGAAGGTCTGGGCTCAGGCTATTTGCGACAGAGCATCAGTGTTTAAGGTAGCCTATGCAATTGGGGTGTTACCGAGGGCCAAGCAGTTTGATCCTCATTTGGGGTTTCTGGGCAGCACCATAGACAATGTTTTTCTCCTGGGAGGCAGGCAGAGTGCTTCATTGTGGCCCCAGAATTCCCAGGAGGGAGGGTTTGTGGGCCAGGAGTGTGAGGACGGAGGTCTGAAAACACAGGCTAGGGTGAGGATTGGAGCCAAGGGCAGAGCAGGGCACTCTGCAGAGGCTGAATCAAAATCCTCTGCATCTGAAGTCAGGCTGAGTTTCAGACGTTGGCTGAGGCTGGAGTATGTGTCCATGATGGCACCTTCATGAAGCGGGGGCCTCATGAGGCCAAGGAAGTTTTCCCACGCTGAGTTTGGAGGTTGCCCCAAACCACAAGGTTTCCTTCTGCAGGACATTCGAGTCCTGTTGCATGGCTCCAGGACATACCTTACGGAAGGACTGGAGATCAAGGTTCGAAGGATGGATCCCTTTACAGCATGCCTCACATTCCCATTGGCCACAGCGCCAAGTTATGTTTGATCTTCTGCCTCTGGGGCACGTTACCCAGGGGGCTGAGTTGAAATGGACTCTCCTGAGGATGCGTCATAATGTGCGTTTAGGTCCATGGAGACCTTGGAATGTGCTGGTTGTTCAGTGGCCCTGCGGAACTCTCCTTCCTGAAGGTTTTGATACATCCCCAGTAAGAAAGCTCCCCATGTGGAGACGAGAGAGGTTTGGTTTGGTGCCTCGGAAAAGCACCGTGTGTGCTGGGTTAGGAAAACAGTCCTCTGAGGACGGACACATGGAAACCAAAGCTAAGGTTCAGATTAGGGCTTGGGGGCCTGTCCATTTCAACCTTCTGTCTCTGGGGACACTGTCTGAGAGTCTAAGTGGAGATAGTTGCTCCGCTGGTGTCAGAGAGCCCCTCTTAGTCCAGGGTGGCCTACAATATTGAAGGCCTCAGGGTCCTTGGAGCTTTTCCCTAAACTGTAGGGTTGTTGTGGTCAATGGATTGGGCACACTTTCCTTGGTGACGGCAGGCACAATCTTTTGCTGTGGCTCATGAGGCCCAGCCTGGAGGATGTGTTGGTCCATGCTGTGGGCACAGAAGTCTGGAAACACAAACTCAGCTTATGAGTGGCGCCTAGGGTATCGCAGGCCGGATGTACAGCCCGAGAGGGAGCTCCTGGGCCTCTGAAAAAAGGGCGAGTGGGAGGCGTTCCTTCAGGCTTTTGTCTCTGGATGTTCTGTCTGGGATAGCCGTGGATTGGAGAGGTGGCCTCAGGGACTGTGGACGAGTATCCATCTCTGGGGATTTGTCCCAGCTCCCAAGAGTTTGGGGTCATTATGTTGGAGGGGTGGAGTCGTCTTGTCTGGCTCATGGGTCTCTCCAAGAAAGGGATTCCAGAGCAGAGCCCCAGGTACGGGCGGGGCGACTGGAAATCTCAAACACTGGTGTGGATTGGGTGCATAGGGGCTTGGCAAGCCCCATATGCGGGCTCTTGGTCCAGGCCCTGACAGGCCTTTCTTTGACATGGGGCTCATGCTGAGGGTCACAGTGTGAAATTGTGCCCAAGCAGCACTCAAGTTTGGGCGTGGCATCGGGGGCCATGAATGTTTCTCCCACCCTGAATGTGTGACTCCATGCCAAGAGCAAGGCTTACAGCCATGGGGAAGGAGGAGTTCTGTTTTGTGCTTGCGATACCCAGCTGTGTGGAGAATTGATATATCCTCTAGGTTCAGATATCTGAAAACCAAGGTTAGGAAGAGGTGACGGCATAAGACCATGGCGTGTCCGAAGTGCTGGGTGTACGGCCAGCTGTCTCCTTGTCTGTCTGGACGTCTGGCTTAAGGCTGTGTCAGACAGAGCATGAGTGACCAGAGCAGCCTATCCAGTTCGGGTACCGTCGAGGCCCGAGCAGGTTGATCCTCATCTGGTCTTTCCGGAGAGCCCCACAGGGAAACGTCTTTCTTCCGTTGGGCAGACAGCAGGCTGGGTTGTGGTTGTGGAGTTCCTAGTCCGGAGGTCTTGTTTGCCAGGAGTGTGAGGAAGGAAGTTTGAAAACACAAGCTGGCGTGAGGTTTGGGCCCGAGGGCACGGCAGGCCCACTCTGCAGAGGCTGAATCGAGATCTCCTGCACTGAGGTCATGTCAACTATGAGACGAGCCTCAGGCTAGAGTTTTTGTCCAGCATGGCCTCTTCCTGAAGGGTGTGGGGGCTTCGTGAAGCCATGTAGGTTTGCCTACGATGGGCCTGTCCGGCTCAACCTTCTATCTCTGTTGATATCTGTGTGCATGCCTTCGTGGAGGTAGCTGCTCAGCTTGTGTCCGAATGCCCCTGTGTGTCCGAATGCTCCCAGTAGTGGGATGTCTTCGGGGGCCTTGAGTTTTATCATATTCTGGAGGTGTGTGGCCAAAGGAATGGACACAGTTTCCCAGGAGAGAGCAGGCACGGTCCTGTGGTATGGCTCCAGAGGAAACAGCCTAGAGGCTGTGTTTGCCAGGGCTGTGGGGACAGATGTCTGAAAGGCAAACTTTGCTCAACTAGAGGCCAAGGTAATGGCAGGCCTGATCTCCAGTCCGTGAGGGGAGATCCTCTGGATATCAAAGGAGGGCAAGTGGGAGGCAGTCGCTCAGGCTTTTGTCTCTGGGTGTTGCGTTCACAGTGGCCGTTCAGGGTAGGGGTTGCTTCAGGGGCCGAGGAAGAGCCTTCCTTTCGGGGGATTTTCCAAGCTCCCAAGTGTTTGTGTTCATTCTGTGGGAAGGGAAGAGTACTGTTTTCTGCCACAGGGGACCCCCCAGGAGAGGGACTCTAGAGCACAGCAGTGGCCTCCCTCAACTGGAATACACACCATCTAGTTAGTCCTGGGTGCCTATGGGCATGGCAAGCCACATATGCGGGCTCTTGGTTCAGTCATTGAGAGGTGTTACTTGAATAAGGTACTCACGCTGAGGGTCACCATGTCTGTTTGTGCCCAAGGTGGTCCTCACGCATGGGCGTGTCCTCATTGGCCATGCCGTTTTCTCCTACACTGAAGGTTTGACTCACTGCCAGCATCAAGGTTTCTTGCCATGGGGAAGGAGGGGTTCTGACTTGTGCATCAGGTTCCCCCCTGTGCAGGGATTGGAGATAAGGTCTAGGTTCTGATGACTGAAAACCCAGGTTGGGAATGGATGGTGGCCTAAGGCAGTGGCGGGTCCAAAGTGCTGGGTGTGCAGCCAGCTGTTAGGTGTCTTTTGGAAGGTCTGGGCTCAGGCTATTTGTGAAAGAGCATCAGTGTTTAAGGTAGCCTATGCAATTGGGGTGTTACCGAGGGCCAAGCAGTTTGATCCTCATTTGGGGTTTCTGGGCAGCACCATAGACAATGTTTTTCTCCTGGGAGGCAGGCAGAGTGCTTCATTGTGGCCCCAGAATTCCCAGGAGGGAGGGATTGTGGGCCAGGAGTGTGAGGACGGAGGTCTGAAAACACAAGCTAGGGTGAGGATTGGAGCCAAGGGCAGAGCAGGGCACTCTGCAGAGGCTGAATCAAAATCTCCTGCATCTGAAGTCAGGCTGAGGATCAGACGTTGTTGAGGCTGGAGTATGTGTCCATGATGGCACCTTCACGAAGCGGGGGCCTCATGAGGCCAGGAAGTTTTCCCACGCTGAGTTTGGAGGTTGCCCCAAACCACAAGGTTTCCTTCTGCAGGACATTCGAGTCCTGTTGCATGGCTCCAGGACATTCCATACGGAAGGACTGGAGAGCAGGGTTCGCTACCCAGGGGGCTGAGTTGAAATGGCCTCTCCTGAGGATGTGTCAAAATGTGCGTTTGGGTCCATGGAGACCTTGGAATGTGCTGGTGGTTCAGTGGCCCTGCGGAACTCTCCTACCTGAAGGGTTTGATACATCCCCAGTAAGAATGCTCCCCATGTGGAGACGAGAGAGGTTTGGTTTGGTGCCTCGGAAAAGCCCCGTGTGTGCTGGGTTAGGAAAACTGTCCTCTGAGGACGGACACATGGAAAGCAAAGCTAAGGTTCAGATTAGGGCCTGGGGGCCTGTCCATTTCAACCTTCTGTCTCTGGGGACACTGTCTGAGGGTCTAAGTGGAGATAGTTGCTCCGCTGGTGTCAGAGAGCCCCTCTTAGTCCAGGGTGGCCTACACTATTGATGGCCTCAGGGGCCTTGGAGCTTTTCCCTAACCTGTAGGGTTGTGGTCAAAGGATTGGGCACACTTTCCTTGGGGAGGGCAGGCACAATCTTTCGCTGTGGCTCCAGAGGCCGTAGCCTGGAGGTTGTGTGGGTCCATGCTGTGGGCACAGAAGTCTGGAAACACAAACTCAGCTTATGACTGGCGCCTAGGGTATGGCAGGCCGGATGTACAGCCCGAGAGGGAGCTCCTGGGCCTCTGAAAAAAGGGCGAGTGGGAGGCGTTCCTTCAGGCTTTTGTCTCTGGATGTTCTGTCCGGGATAGCCGTGGATTGGAGAGGTGGCCTCAGGGTCTGTGGACGAGTATCCCTCTCTGGGGATTTGTCCCAGCTCCCAAGAGTATGGGGCCATGTTGTGGAAAGGGTGGAGTCGTGTTGTCTGGCTCATGGGTCTCTCCAAGAAAGGAATTCCAGAGCAGAGCCCCAGGTACGGGCGGGGCGACTGGAAAACTCAAACACTAATGAGTTGTTTGGGGACGTAGGTATGGTAGGCCCAATCTACAAACCATGACAAGAACTCTTCAGGATATGAAGAAAGTGCGAGTCTGAGGCACTTTCTCAGGATTTTGTCTCAGGATTTTATATCAACGTTTGCCGTGGAATGTGGGGAGGCCTCATGGGCCATGGACGAATCTTCCTCTCTGTGGATTTGGCCCGGTCCCAATTGTTTTTCGTCAATCTCTGGGATGGGAGGTCTCCTTTCAGGTTTATTACCTCAGGTGTCCGAAAAAAAGAGGAATTCCAAAGTAGAGCCCTGGGGAAGAGTGAAGGGACAACCCAAACTATGGTTAAAAATTGGGGCCTAGGCCCATGGCAGGTCCAATATGCTCATTCTTCATCCAGCCACTAAGAGGCCTTATGTGAGTACTGGGCTCAGGCTGAGGGTCAGAGTGTGTGTTTGTGAACAATGTGGCCTGCGAGCATGGGCGGAGCCTCATGGGCCACACTGGTTTCAACTACACTGGACTTTGGACAACATGCCAATCACAATGTCTCTTGCCATGGGGAAGGTGTTCTATTTCTGCATCATTTTCAACACTGGGCAGTGGTTGGCGATAAGATCTAGGTCCTGAAGCCTGAAAAACCGAAGTTGGGAAGAGATGACGACCTAAGGCCATGGCGGGTCTGATATGCTCTGAGTGCGGTCAGCTGCCTGTGTGTTGGTCAGGAGGTTCTGGCTCAGGTTGTGTCAGACAGTGCATTAGTGCCCAGGTTAGACTATATAATTTGGGTACAATCGAATGCCGTGTAGGTTTATCCTCATTTGAGGTGCCTGGGCAGCTCATTAGGCAACATATTTTATCTAGATTGCAGGCAGAGTGCTGCATTGTGGGTACGGAAATGCCAAACTTGTGCGCTTCTGGGCCAGGAGTGTGAGGACAGATGTCTGAGAAGACAAGCTAGACTTGGGCTTCAGGCCGAGGGCACGGCAGGTACCCCTTGCAGATCTGAACCAATATCTCATGCATCTGAAGTCACGGCGAGGATCAGACGTTGGCTCAGGTTGGAGTTTCTGTGCATGACCGCCCCTTCAAGAACGGAGGTGAATCTCAAGGCCATGGAGGTTTTCCCATGTTGGGAGTTGTGAATGCCCCCTTCAAGTATTCCTTCTGTGGGACAATTGAGACCTGTTGGGAAGCTCCAGGACATCACATATGGAATGACTCCAGAGCACCGTTCGAGGATGGATGCGAGGGAAGCCCGCCTCGCATTTCAATTGTCTCCTAGCAACAAAATACTTGAGATCCGATGGCTCTGCTGGAGCAACCGGCTTGGCTGAATTGAAATGGACTTTCCTGAGGATGGGGCCTAATGTGTGTTTGTGCCCTTGAGGGCCTTGGAATGGGGTGGTGGCACCGGGACCCTGAAGTATTCTCCTAAGCTTTTGACATAGCTCCCATGCAAAAGTTTCCTTGTGGAGACGAGATTTTTTCTGATGGGGTCCTCAGGAAACCCCTTATGCTGGTATTGGAATCCAGTCTTTTGAGTATACATGCCTGTAAAGCAAAGCACTGGATCCGATTATGGCCTAGGTAACTGTCTTGTTGAATCTTCTTCTCTGGGGATATCCATCTATGGAATGAGTGGAGGTAGATGCTCACCTGGTGTCAATCACCCTTGTTTGTCCCCGGAGACCTATACTATTGGATGGCCTCGGGGACTTTGGAGGGTTCTCATAATTTGTACGATTTTGGATAATGGAATGGGCAGAATTCCCATGGATTGGGTAGGCACAGTCTAATGTGTGGCTCCAGGGGCCCCAGCCTGGAGGGTTTGTGGCCCAGGACTTTGAGGACAGAAGTCAGAAAACACAAACTCAGCTTAGATTTGGGGATGTAGGTATGGCAGGCCCAATCTACAAACCATGAGAAGAACTCTTCAGAATATGAAGAAATTGCGAATCTGAGGCGCTTGCTCAGGCTTTTATCTCTGGATTTTGTATCAACGATGGCCGTGGAATGTGGGGAGACGTCATGGGCCATGAACGAATCTTCCTCTCTGTGGATTGGCCCGGTCCCGATTGTTTTTCGTCAATCTGTGGGATGGGAGGTCTCCTTTCAGGTTTGTTACCTCAGGTTTCCCATTTAAAGAGTAATTCCAAAGCAGAGCCCTGGGGAAGAGTGAAGGGACAACCCAAACTATCATTAAAATTTGGGGCCTAGGGGCATGGCGGACCCCATATGCTGTCTCTTCATCCAGCCACTGAGAGGCCTTACTTGAGGACTGGGCTCAGGCTGAGGGTCACAATGTGTGTTTGTGACCAATGTGGCCCGGGAGCATGGGCGGGGTCTCATGGGCCACACTGGTTTCAACTACACTGAACTTTGGACAACATGCCAACACAAGGTCTCTTGCCATGCGGAAGGAGTTCTGATTTCTGCATCATTTTCAACCCCGGGCAGTGATTGGAGATAAGGTCTAGGTTCTGAAGCCTGAAAACCGCAGTTGGATAGAGATGATGTCCTAAGGCCAGGGCGGGTCTGATGTGCTCAGTGTGTGGTCAGCTGCCTGGGTGTTCATCAGGAGGTTCTGGCTCAGGGTGTTAGACAGTGCATTAGTGCCAAGGTTAGACTATATAATTTGGGTACATTCGAGTGCGTGTAGGTTTATCCTCATTTGAGGTGCCTGGGCAGCTCATTAGGCAAGATATTTTTTCTAGAGGGCAGGCAGAGTGCTGCATTGTGGGTCCTGAATTGCCAAACTTGAGGGCTTCTGGGCCAGGAGTGTGAGGACAGAGTCTGAGAACACAAACTAGACTTGGGCTTCAGGCCGAGGGCACGGCAGGTACCCCCTGCAGATCTGAACCAATATCTCATGCATCTGAAGTCACGGCGAGGATCAGACATTGGCTCAGGTTGGAGTTTCTGTGCATGACTGCCACTTCATGAACGGAGCGGAAACTCAAAGCCATGGAGGTTTTCCCACGTTGGGAGTTGTGGGATGCCCCCTTGGAGGATTCCTTCTGCGGGATTATTGAGACCTGTTGGGAAGCTCCAGGACATAACATATGGAATGACTCCAGAGCACCGTTCGAGGATGGATGCCAGGGAAGCCAGCCTCGCATTGCAATTGTCTCCTATCCACAAGACAGTTGAGATCAGATGTCTCTGCGGGAGCAACCGGGGTGGCTGAGTTTAAATGGACTTTCCTGCGGATGGGGCCTAATGTGTTTTTGTGTCCATGAGGGCCTTGGAATGGGGCGGTGGCATCGGGACCCTGAAGTACTCTCCTAAGCTTTTGACATAGCTCCCATGCACAAGTTTCCTTGTGGATACGGGATTTGTTCTGATGGGTGCCTCAGGAAACCCCTTATGCTGATATTGGAATTCAGGTTTTGAGGAGACATGCCCTAAACCAAAGCAATGGATTCAATTATGGCCTCGGGTCCTGTCTGTTTCAATCTTCTTCTCTGGGTATATCCATCTATAGAAAGAGTGGAGGTAGATGCTCACCTGGTGTCTGATTGCCCTCGTTTGTCCCCAGAGACCTACACTATTAGGATGGCCTCAGGGACTTTGGAGAGTTCGCCAAATTTGTACAATTTTGGACAATAGAATGGGCAGAATTCCCATTGATTGGGTAGGCACAGTCCTAACGTTTGGCTCCAGAGGCCCCATCCTGGAGGGTGTGTGGCCCAGGACTTTGAGGACAGAAATCTGAAAACACAAAATCAGCTTAGGTTTGGGGACGTAGGTATGGCAGGCCTAATCTACAAACCAGGAGAAGAACTCTTCTGGATATGAAGAAAGAGCGAGTCTGAGGCACTGGCTTAGGCTTTTGTCTCTGGATTTTATATCAACGATGGCCGTTGAATGTGGGGAAACCTCATGGACCATGGACAAGTCTCCTTTCAGTTGATTTTGCCCGGTCCCAATAGTTTTTCGTCAATCTGTGGGACGGGAGGTCTCCTTTCAGGTTTATTACCTCAGGTGTCCGAACAAAAGAGAAATTCCAAAGCAGAGCCTGGGGAAGAGTGAAGTGACAACAGAAACTATGGTTAAAAATTGGGGCCTAGGGGCATGGCAGGCCCCATATGCTGTCTCTTCATCCAGCCACTGAGAGGCCTTACATGAGGACTGGGCTCAGGCTGAGGGTCACAATGTGTGTTTGTGACCAATGTGGCCCTCGAGCTTGGGCGGGGCTTCATGGGCCACACTGGTTTCAAGTGCCCTGGCTTTGGTCAACATGCCAATCACAAGGTCTCTTGCCATGGGGAAGGTGTTCTGATTTTTGCATCATTTTCATCCCTGGGCAGTGGTTGGGGGTAAGGTCTAGGTTCTGAAGCCTGAAAAACCGCAGTTGGGAAGAGATGACCTCATAAGGCCAAGGCGGGTCTTATACACTCAGTGTGCGGTCAGCTGCCTGTGTGTTAATCAGGAGGTTCTGGCTCAGGTTGTGTCAGACAGTGCATTAGTGCCCAGGTTAGACTATATAATTTGGGTACAGTCGAGTGTCGTGTAGGTTTATCCTCATTTGAGGTGCCTGGGCAGCTCATTAGGCAAGATATTTTTTTCTAGAGGGCAGACAGAGTGCTGCATTGTGTGTCCGGAATTGCCAAACTTGAGGGATTCTGGGCCAGGAGTGTGAGGACAGAAGTCTGAGAACACAAGCTAGACATGGGCTTCAGGCGGAAGGCACGGCAGGTACCCCCTGCAGATCTGAACCAATATCTCGAGCATCTGAAGTCACGGCGAGGATTGGAGTTTCTGTGCATGACTGCCCCTTCATGAACGGAGCGGAATCTCAAGTCCATGGAGGTTTTCCCACGTCGGGAGTTGTGGAATGCCCCCTTCAAGGCTTCCTTCTGCGGCACAATTGAGACCTTTTGCGGCACAATTGAGACCTTTTGGGCAGATCCAGGATATCCCATATGGAATGGCCCCAGAGCACCGTTGAGGATGGATGCCAGGGAAGCCCGCCTCGCATTCCAATTGTCTCCTAGCAAAAAGACAGTTGAGATCGGATGGCTCTGCAGGAGCTACTGGGTGGCTGAGTTGAAATGGGCTTTCCTGAGTATGGGGCCTAATATGTGTTTGTGTCCATGAGGGCCTTGGAATGGGCCGGTGGCACCGGGACCCTGAAGTATTCTCCTAAGCTTTTATCATAGCTCCCATGCACAAGTTTCCTTGTGGAGACGAGATTTGTTC
Source organism: Mustela nivalis (assembly GCF_964662115.1). Taxonomy (NCBI): domain Eukaryota; kingdom Metazoa; phylum Chordata; class Mammalia; order Carnivora; family Mustelidae; genus Mustela; species Mustela nivalis. The sequence continues at coordinate 33,985 of NW_028135412.1, forward strand.
TGATGGGTGCCTCAGGAAACCCCTTATGCTGGTATTGGAATCCAGGCTTTTGAGGAGACATTCCTGTAAAACAAAGCAATGGATCCAATTATGGATTAGGTTCCTGTCTGGTTCAATCTTCTTCTCTTGGGATATCCATCTATGGTATGAGTGTAGGTAGATGCTCAGCTGGTCAGACGCCCCTGTTTGTCCCCGGAGACCTACAGTATTGGGATGGACTCGGGGACTTTGGAGGATTCTCCTAATTTGTAAGAATTTGGACAATGGAATGGGCAGAATTCCCATGGATTGGGTAGGAACAGTCCTAATGTGTGGCTCCATGGGGCCCAGCCTAGAGGGTGTGTGGCCGAGGACTTTGAGGACAGAAGTCTGAAAACACAAACTCAGCTTAGGTTTGTGGATGTAGGTATGGCAGGCCCAATCTACAAACCATGAGAAGAAGTCTTCAGGAAATGAAGAAAGAGCGAATCTGAGGTGCTTGCTCAGGCTTTTGTCTCTGGATTTTGTATCAACGATGGCCGTGGTATGTGTGGAGGCCTCATGCGCCATGGACGAATCTTCCTCTCTGTGGATTTGGCCCGGTCCAAATTGTTTTTCGTCATTCTGTGGATGGGAGGTCTCCTTTCAGGTTTGTTACCTCAGGTTTCCCAACAAAAGAAGAATTTCAAAGCAGAGCCCTGGGGAAGATTGAAGGGACAACCCAAACTATGATTAAAAATTTGGGCCTAGGGGGAGGAGTCAAGATGGCGGAGAAGTAGCAAGCTGAGACTGCTTCAGCTAGCCGGAGATCAGCTAGATAGCTTATCTAAAGATTGCAAACACCTGAAAATCCATCGGCAGATCGAAGAGAAGAAGAACAGCAATTCTGGAAACAGAAAAACAACCACTTTCTGAAAGGTAGGACCGGCGGAGAAGTGAATCCAAAGCGATGGGAAGATAGACCCCGGGGGGAGGGGCCGGCTCCCGGCAAGCAGCGGAGCAACCGCGCACAAAATCAGGACTTTTAAAAGTCTGTTCCGCTGAGGGACATCAGTCCAGAGGCTAAACCGGGGCGAAGCCCACGCGGGGGCAGCGTGGCCTCAGGTCCCGCAGGGTCACAGAAGGATCGGGGGTGTCTGAGTGTCGCAGAGCTTGCGGGTATTGGAACGGGAAAGCCGGCTACAGAAACAGAGCCGACAGTAAGCTCACAGCTCGGTGTTACCTTGAACCGATCGCAGGCTCGGTGAGCTCGGAGCGCGGCCGGAGGTCAGGCAGACGGGAGTAACTGGGCGCTGTTCTCTGAGGGCGCACTGAGGAGTGGGGCCCTGGGCTCTCGGCTCCTCCGGGCCGGAGACCAGGAGGCCGCCATTTGTGTTCCCGTCCTCCGGAACTCTACGGAAAGCGCTCAGGGAACAAAAGCTCCTGAAAGCAAACCCGAGCGGATTACTCACCCCGGCCCCGGGTAAGGGCGGTGTAATTCCGCCTGGGGCAAAGACACTTGAGAATCACTACAACAGGCCCCTCCCCCAGAAGATCAACAAGAAATCCAGCCAAGACCAAGTTCACCTACCAAGGAGTGCGGTTTCAATACCAAGGAGAGCAGCAGAATTCCAGAGGAGGAGAAAGCCAAGCACGGAACTCATGGCTTTTTTCCTGTGATTTTTTTTTTTGTCTTGCAGTTAATTTAATTTTTCTTTTTCAATTTTTTTTTCTTTTTTTCTTTTTCTTCTCGCCTTCGGGTAAATTTTTTTTTTTTTTTAACTGTTACCATTTTCTTTTTTAACGATTTTTTACTAGTTTATCTAATATATATATTTTTTTCTTTTTTACATTTTTCTCAGGTGTTTTCTTTTTTTAAAAAAAATTTTTTTTTTCTTTTCTTTTTTTTTCTTTCTTCCTTTTTGAACCTCTTTTTATCCCCTTTCTCCCCACTCACGATTTTGGATCTCTTCTAATTTAGTTAAAGCATATTTTCCTGGGGTTGTTGCCACCCTTTTAGTATTTTACTTGCCCCTTCATTTACTCTTATCTGGCCAAAATGACAAGACGTAAAAATTCAACGCAAAAAAAAGAACAAGAGGCAGTACCAAAGGCTAGGGACCTAATCAATACAGACATCGGTAATATGTCAGATCTAGAGTTCAGAATGACAATTCTCAAGGTTCTAGCCGGGCTCGAAAAAGGCATGGAAGATATTAGAGAAACCCTCTCGAGAGATATAAAAGCCCTTTCTGGAGAAATAAAAGAACTAAAATCTAACCAAGTTGAAATCAAAAAAGCTATTAATGAGGTGCAATCAAAAATGGAGGCTCTCACTGCTAGGATAAATGAGGCAGAAGAAAGAATTAGTGATATAGAAGACCAAATGACAGAGAATAAAGAAGCTGAGCAAAAGAGGGACAAACAGCTACTGGACCACGAGGGGAGAATTCGAGAATTAAGTGACACCATAAGACAAAACAACATTAGAATAATTGGGATTCCAGAAGAAGAAGAAAGAGAGAGGGGAGCAGAAGGTATACTGGAGAGAATTATTGGGGAGAATTTCCCCAATATGGCAAAGGGAACGAGCATCAAAATTCAGGAGGTTCAGAGAACGCCCCTCAAAATCAATAAGAATAGGCCCACACCCCGTCACCTAATAGTAAAATTTACAAGTCTCAGTGACAAAGAGAAAATCCTGAAAGCAGCCCGGGAAAAGAAGTCTGTAACATACAATGGTAAAAATATTAGATTGGCAGCTGACTTATCCACAGAGACCTGGCAGGCCAGAAAGAGCTGGCATGATATTTTTAGAGCACTAAACGAGAAAAACATGCATCCCAGAATACTATATCCAGCTAGGCTATCATTGAAAATAGAAGGAGAGATTAAAAGCTTCCAGGACAAACAACAACTGAAAGAATTTGCAAATACCAAACCAGCTCTACAGGAAATCTTGAAAGGGGTCCTCTAAGCAAAGAGAGAGCCTACAAGTGGTAGATCAGAAAGGAACAGAGACCATATACAATAACAGTCACCTTACAGGCAATACAATGGCACTAAATTCATATCTCTCAATAGTTACCCTGAATGTGAATGGGCTAAATGCCCCTGTCAAAAGACACAGGGTATCAGAATGGATAAAAAAACAAAACCCATCTATATGTTGCCTCCAAGAAACTCATTTTAAGCCCGAAGACACCTCCAGATTTAAAGTGAGGGGGTGGAAAAGAATTTACCATGCTAATGGACATCAGAAGAAAGCAGGAGTGGCAATCCTTATATCAGATCAATTAGATTTTAAGCCAAAGACTATAATAAGAGATGAGGAAGGACACTATATCATACTCAAAGGGTCTGTCCAACAAGAAGATTTAACAATTTTAAATATCTATGCCCCCAACGTGGGAGCAGCCAACTATATAAACCAATTAATAACAAAATCAAAGAAACACATCAACAACAATACAATAATAGTAGGGGACTTTAACACTCCCCTCACTGAAATGGACAGGTCATCCAAGCAAAAGATGAGCAAGGAAATAAAGGCCTTAAACGACACACTGGGTCAGATGGACATCACAGATATATTCAGAACATTTCATCCCAAAGCAACAGAATACACATTCTTCTCTAGTGCACATGGAACATTCTCCAGAATAGATCACATCCTTGGTCCTAAATCAGGACTCAACCGGTATCAAAAGATTGGGATCATTCCCTGCATATTTTCAGACCACAATGCTCTAAAGCTAGAACTAAACCACAAAAGGAAGTTTGGAAAGAACCCAAATACATGGAGACTAAACAGTATCCTTCTAAAGAATGAATGGGTCAACCGGGAAATTAAAGAAGAATTGAAAAAAATCATGGAAACAAATGATAATGAAAATACAACGGTTCAAAATCTGTGGGACACAATAAAGGCAGTCCTGAGAGGAAAATATAGAGCGGTACAAGCCTTTCTCAAGAAACAAGAAAGGTCTCAGGTACACAACCTAACCCTACACCTAAAGGAGCTGGAGAAAGAACAAGAAAGAAACCCTAAGCCCAGGAGGAGAAGAGAAATCATAAAGATCAGAGCAGAAATCAATGAAATAGAAACCAAAAAAACAATAGAAAAAATCAACGAAAGTAGGAGCTGGTTCTTTGAAAGAATTAATAAAATTGATAAACCCCTGGCCCGACTTATCAAAAAGAAAAGAGAAAGGACCCAAATAAATAAAATCATGAATGAAAGAGGAGAGATCACAACTAACACCAAAGAAATACAAACTATTATAAGAACATACTATGAGCAACTCTACGGCAATAAATTTGACAATCTGGAAGAAATGGATGCATTCCTAGAAACATATAAACTACCACAACTGAACCAGGAAGAAATAGAAAGCCTGAACAGACCCATAACCAGTAAGGAGATTGAAACAGTCATTAAAAATCTCCAAACAAACAAAAGCCCAGGGCCAGATGGCTTCCCGGGGGAATTCTACCAAACATTTAAAGAAGAACTAATTCCTATTCTCCTGAAACTGTTCCAAAAAATAGAAATGGAAGGAAAACTTCCAAACTCATTTTATGAGGCCAGCATCACCTTGATCCCAAAACCAGACAAGGATCCCACCAAAAAAGAGAGCTATAGACTGATATCCTTGATGAACACAGATGCAAAAATACTCAACAAAATACTAGCCAATAGGATTCAACAGTACATTAAAAAGATTATTCACCACGACCAAGTGGGATTTATTCCAGGGCTGCAAGGTTGGTTCAACATCCGCAAATCAGTCAATGTGATACAACACATCAATAAAAGAAAGAACAAGAACCATATGATACTTTCAATAGATGCTGAAAAAGCATTTGACAAAGTACAGCATCCCTTCCTGATCAAAACTCTTCAAAGTGTAGGGATAGAGGGCACATACCTCAATATCATCAAAGCCATCTATGAAAAACCCACCGCAAATATCATTCTCAATGGAGAAAAACTGAAAGCTTTTCCACTAAGGTCAGGAACACGGCAGGGATGTCCATTATCACCACTGCTATTCAACATAGTACTAGAGGTCCTAGCCTCAGCAATCAGACAACAAAAGGAAATTACAGGCATCCAAATCGGCAAAGAAGAAGTCAAATTATCACTCTTCGCAGATGATATGATACTATATGTGGAAAACCCAAAAGACTCCACTCCAAAACTGCTAGAACTTATACAGGAATTCAGTAAAGTGTCAGGATATAAAATCAATGCACAGAAATCAGTTGCATTTCTCTACACCAACAGCAAGACAGAAGAAAGAGATATTAAGGAGTCAATCCCATTTACAATTGCATCCAAAACCATAAGATACCTAGGAATAAACCTAACCAAAGAGACACAGAATCTATACTCAGAAAACTATAAAGTACTCATGAAAGAAATTGAGGAAGACACAAAGAAATGGAAAAATGTTCCATGCTCCTGGATTGGAAGAATAAATATTGTGAAAATGTCTATGCTACCTAAAGCAATCTACACATTTAATGCAATTCCTATCAAAGTACCATCCATCTTTTTCAAAGAAATGGAACAAATAATGCTAAAATTTATATGGAACCAGAAAAGACCTCGAATAGCCAAAGGGATATTGAAAAAGAAAGCCAACGTTGGTGGCATCACAATTCCGGACTTCAAGCTCTATTACAAAGCTGTCATCATCAAGACAGCATGGTACTGGCACAAAAACAGACACATAGATCAATGGAACAGAATAGAGAGCCCAGAAATAGACCCTCAAATCTATGGTCAACTCATCTTCGACAAAGCAGGAAAGAATGTCCAATGGAAAAAAGACAGCCTCTTCAATAAATGGTGCTGGGAAAATTGGACAGCCACATGCAGAAAAATGAAATTGGACCATTTCCTTACACCACACACAAAAATAGACTCAAAATGGATGAAGGACCTCAATGTGCGAAAGGAATCCATCAAAATCCTTGAGGAGAACACAGGCAGCAACCTCTTCGACCTCTGCCGCAGCAACATCTTCCTAGGAACAACGCAAAAGGCAAGGGAAGCAAGGGAAAAAATGAACTATTGGGATTTCATCAAGATCAAAAGCTTTTGCACAGCAAAGGAAACAGTTAACAAAATCAAAAGACAACTGACAGAATGGGAGAAGATATTTGCAAACGACATATCAGATAAAGGACTAGTGTCCAGAATCTATAAAGAACTTAGCAAACTCAACACCCAAAGAACAAATAATCCAATCAAGAAATGGGCAGAGGACATGAACAGACATTTCTGCAAAGAAGACATCCAGATGGCCAACAGACACATGAAAAAGTGCTCCACATCACTCGGCATCAGGGAAATACAAATCAAAACCACAATGAGATATCACCTCACACCAGTCAGAATGGCTAAAATCAACAAGTCAGGAAATGACAGATGCTGGCGAGGATGTGGAGAAAGGGGAACCCTCCTACACTGTTGGTGGGAATGCAAGCTGGTGCAGCCACTCTGGAAAACAGCATGGAGGTTCCTCAGAATGTTGAAAATAGAACTGCCCTATGACCCAGCAATTGCACTATTGGGTATTTACCCTAAAGATACAAATGTAGTGATCCAAAGGGGCACATGCACCCGAATGTTTATAGCAGCAATGTCCACAATAGCCAAACTATGGAAAGAACCTAGATGTCCATCCACAGATGAATGGATCAAGAAGATGTGGTATATATACACAATGGAATACTATGCAGCCATCAAAAGAAATGAAATCTTGCCATTTGCGACAACATGGATGGAACTAGAGCGTATCATGCTTAGCGAAATAAGTCAAGCAGAGAAAGACAACTATCATATGATCTCCCTGATATGAGGAAGTGGTGATGCAACATGGAGGCTTAAGTGGGTAGGAGAAGAATAAATGAAACAAGATGGGATTGGGAGGGAGACAAACCATAAGTGACTCTTAATCTCACAAAACAAACTGAGGGTTGCTGGGGGGAGGGGGTTTGGGAGAAGGGGGTGGGATTATGGACATTGGGGAGGGTATGTGCTTTGGTGAGTGCTGTGAAGTGTGTAAACCTGGTGATTCACAGACCTGTACCCCTGGGGATAAAAATATATGTTTATAAAAAAAAAAAAAAAAAAAAAAAAAAAAAAAAAGAAAGGACAAATACCCAACTTTTGTAGCAACATGGACGGGACTGGAAGAGATTATTATGCTGAGTGAAATAAGTCAAGCAGAGAGAGTCAATTATCATATGGTTTCACTTATTTGTGGAGCATAACAAATAGCATGGAGGACATGGGGAGTTAGAGAGGAGAAGGGAGTTGGGGGAAATTGGAAGGGGAGGTGAACCATGAGAGACTATGGACTCTGAAAAACAATCTGAGGGTTTTGAAGGGGTGGGGGGTGGGAGGTTGGGGTACTAGGTGGTGGGTATTATAAAGGGCACGGATTGCATGGAGCACTGGGTGTGGTGAAAAATAATGAATACTGTTATGCTGAAAATAAAAAATAAATTAAAAAAAAAAATTTTCAAACTAAAAAAAAAAAAAAAAAAAAAAAAAAAATTTGGGCCTAGGGGCATGGCAGGCCCAATATGCTGTCTCTTCATCCAGCCACTGAGAGGCCTTACTTGAGGAATGGGCTCAGGCTGAGGGTCACAATGTGTGTTTGTGACCAATGTGGCCAGTGAGCATTGGCGGGGCCACATGGGCCACACTGGTTTCAACTACACTGAACTTTGGACAACATGCCAATAAGAAGGTTTCTTGCCATGGGGAAGGAGTTCTGATTCTGCATCATTTTCAACCCTAGGGCAGTGGTTGGAGATAAGGTCTAGGTTCTGAAACCTGAAAAACCGCAGTTGGGAAGAGATGACGACCTAAGGCCATCGTGGGTCTGATGTGCTCACTGTGCGGTCAGCTGCCTGAATGTTGGTCAGGAGGTTCGGGCTCAGGTTGTGTCAGACAGTGCATTGGTGCCCAGGTTAGACTATATAATTTGGGTACAGTCGAGTGCCATTTAGGTTTATCCTCATTTGTGGTGCCTGGGCATCTCATGAGCCAAGATATTTTTTCTAGAGGGCAGGCAGAGTGCTGCATTGTGTGTCCGGAATTGCCAAACTTGAGGGCTTCTGGGCCAGGAGTGTGAGGACAGAAGTCTGAGAACACAAGCCAGACTTGGGCTTCAGGCCGAGGGTACGGCAGATACCCTTTGCAGATCTTAAACAATATCTCATGCATCTGAAGTCACGGCGAGGATCAGCCTTTGGCTCAGGTTGGAGGTTCTGTGCATGACTGTCCCTTCCTGAACGGAGCGGAATCTCAAGGCCATGGAGGTTTTCCCACGTTGGGAGTTGTGGGATGCCCCCTTCAAGGATTCCTTCTGCGTTACAATTGAGAATTTTTGGGCATCTCTAGGACATCCCATATGGAATAACTCCAGAGCACTATTCGAGAATGGATGCCAGGGAAGCCCGCCTCGCATTCCAATTGTCTCCTAGCAACAAGACAGTTAAGATCGGATGGCTCTGCGATAGCAACCAGGGTGGCTGAGTTGAAATGGAATTTCCTGAAGATGGGGCCTAATGTGTGTTTGTGTCCCTGAGGACCTTGGAATGGGGTGGTGGCACCGGGACCCTGAAGTATTCTCCTAAGCTTTTGACATAGCTCCCATGCACAAGTTTCATTGTGGAGATGAGATTTGTTCTAATGGTTGCCTCAGGAAACCCCCTATGCTGGTATTGGAATCCAGGCTTTGAGGAGACATGCCTGTAAACCAAAGCAATGGATCTGATTATGGCCTAGAGTCCTGTCTGGTTCAATGTTCTTCTCTGGGGACATCCATCTATGGTATGAGTGGTGGTAGATGTTCAGCTGCTGTCAGACCGCCCTAGTTTGTCCCGGGAGAACTACACTATTGGGATGGCCTCGGGGACTTTGGAGGGTTCTCATAATTTGTAAGATTTTGGACAATGGAATGGGCAGAATTCCCATGGATTGGGTAGGCACAGTCCTAATGTTTGGCTTCAGGGGCCCCAGCCTGGAGAGTGGGTGGCCCAGGACTTTGAGGACAGAAGTCTGAAAACACAAACTCAGCTTAGGTTTGGGGACGTAGGTATGGGAGGCCTAATCTACAAACCATGAGAAGAACTCTTCGGGATATGAAGAAAGAGCAAGTCTGAGGCGCTTGCTCAGGCCTTTGTCTCTGGATTTTGTATCAACGATGGCCGTGGATGTGGGGAGGCCTCATGGGCCATGGACGAATCTTCCTCTCTCTGGATTTGGCCCGGTCCCAATTGTTTTTCGTCAAGCTGGGGTATGGGAGGTCTCCTTTCAGGTTTGTTACCTCAGGTGTCCCAACAAAAGAGGAATTCCGAAGCAGAGCCCTGGGGAAGAGTGAAGGGACAACCCAAACTATGGTTAAAAATTGGGGCCTAGGGGCATGGCAGGCCCAATATACTGTCTCTTCATCCAGCCACTGAGAGGCCTTACTTGAGGACTGGGCACAGGCTGAGGGTCACAGTGTGTGTTTGTGACCAATGTGGCCCGCGAGCATGGGCGGGACCACATGGGCGACACTGGGATCAACCACACTGAACTTTGGACAATATGCCAATCACAAGGTCACTTGCCATGAGAAGGAGTTCTGATTTCTGCATCATTTTGAACCCTGGGCACTGGTTGCAGATAAGGTCTAGGTTCTGAAGCCTAAAAACCGCAGGTGGGAAGAGATGACGACCTAAGACCATAGAGGGTCTGATGTGCTCAGTGTGCGGTCAGCTGCCTGTGTGTTAATCAGGAGGTTCGGGCTCAGGTTGTGACAGACAGTGCATTAGTGCCCAGGTTAGACTATATAATTTGTGTACAGTAGCGTGCCATGTAGGTTTATCCTCATTTGAGGTGCCTGGCAGCTCATTAGGCATGATATTTTTTCTAGAGTGCAGGTAGAGTGCTGCATTGGGGGTCTGAAATTGCCAACATTGAGGGCTTCTGGGCCAGTAGGGTGAGGACAGAAGTCTGAGAACACAAGCTAGACTTGGGCTTTAGGCCTTGGGCACGGCAGTTACCCCCTGCATATCTGAACCAATATCTCATGCATCTGAAGTCACGGCGAGGATAAGATGTTGGCTCAGGTTGGAGTTTCTGTGCATGACTGCCCCTTCATGAACGGAGCGGAATCTCAAGTCCATGGAGGTTTTCCCACGTTGGGAGATGTGGGATGCCCCCTTCATCGATTCCTTCTGCGGGACATAGAGACCTGTTGGGCAGCTCCAGGACATCCCATATGGAATGACTCCACAGCACCGTTTTAGGATGGATACCAGGGAGACCGCCTCGCATTCCAATTGTCTCCTAGCAACCAGACAGTTGAGATCGGATGGCTCTATGAGAGCAACTGGGTTGGCTGAGTTGAAATGGAATTTCCTGAAGATGGGGCCTAATGTGTGTTTGTGTCCGTGAGGGCCTCGGAAAGGGGCGGTGACACCAGGACCCTGAATTATTCTGCTAAGCTTTTGACAAAACTCCCATGCACAAGTTTCCTTGTGGAGACGAGATTTGTTCTTTTGGGTGCCTCAGGAAGCACCCATTCTGGTATTGGAATCCAGTTTTTTAGGAGACATGCCTGTAAATCAAAGCAATGGATCTGATTATGGCCTAGGGTCCTGTCTGGTTCAATCTACTTCTCTGGGGACATCCATCTATGGTTGAGTGGAGGTAGATGCTCAGCTTGTTTCAGACCACCCTTGTTTGTCCCCGGAGACCTACACTATTGGGAAGGCCTCGGGGACTTTGGAGGTTTCTCCTAATTTGTACGATTTTGGACAATGGAATGGGCAGAATTCCCATGGATTGGGTAGGCACAGTCCTAATGTGTGCCTCCAGGGGCCCCAGCCTGGAGGATGTGTGGCCCAGCACTTTGAGGACTGAAGTCTGAAAACACAAACTCAGCTTAGGATTGGGGACGTAAAAATGGCAGGCCCAATCTACAAACCATGAGAAGAACACCTCGGGATATGAAGAAAGAGCGAGTCTGAGGCGCTTGCTCAGGCTTTTGTCTCTGCATTTTGAATCAACTCAGGCTAGAGTTTTTGTCCATCATGGCCTCTTCCTGAAGGGTGTGGGGGCTTCATGAGGCCAGGGAGGTTTGCCTATGATGGGAATTGTGAACTACACCACACCTCAAGGTTTCCTTCTGCACGATAGTCGAGTCCTATTGGATGGTTCCAGGAGGCCCCATTCGGAAAGACTCGAGAGCAGGGGTCTAAAAATGGATGCCTCGGAACGCCACCTCATATTCCCACTCTTTAGTCAGGACAAGGCAGGCTCAATCTGTGGGCTCCTGGGTGAGCTACCCAGAGGGGAGAGTTGAAATTGACTCTCCGGAAGATGAGTGCTACTGTGGGTTGGTGGCCTGGGAGACCTTGGAATGTGGAGGTGGCTCAGGGTCTCTGCAGGATTCTCCAACCTGAAGTGTTTGACACGGCTCCAACAAGGAAGCTGGCCATGTGGAGACGAGAGGAGTTCTGTTCAGTGCCTCAGGAAAGCCCCATATCCTGTTCTTCGAACCAAAGCCTCTGAGGAGTGACACCTGGAAACCAAAGCAAGAGTTGAGATTAGGGCCTAAGGGCCTGTCCGGCTCAACCTTCTATCTCTGTTGATATCTGTGTGCATGCCTTCATGGAGGTAGCGGCTCAGCTTTTGTCCGAATGCCCCTGTGTGTCCAGGGAGGCTCCCAGTAGTGGGATGTCCTCGGGGTCCTTGAGGTTTCACATATTCTGGAATGTGTGGCCAAAAGAATGGACACAGTTTCCCAGGAGAGAGCAGGGACGGTCCTGGGGTAAGGCTCCAGAAGACCCAGCCGAGAGGCTGTGTTTGCCAGGGCTATGGGGACAGATGACTTAAAAAGCAAACTTGGCTCAGCTAGGGGCCAAGGTAATGGCAGGCCTGATCTCCAGTCCGTGAGGGGAGATCCTCTGAATATCAAAGGAGGGCAAGTGGGAGGCAGTCGCTCAGGCTTTTGTCTCTGGGTGTTGTGTTCAATGTGGCCGTTCAGGGTATGGGTTGCTTCAGGGGCCGAGAAAGAGCCTTCCTCTCGGGGGATTGTCCAAGCTCCCAATTGTATGGGTTTATTCTGAGGGAAGGGAAGAGTACTGTTTTCTGCCACAGGGGACCCCCCAGGAGAGGGACTCTAGAGCACAGCAGTGGGTTCCCTCAACTGGAATACACACCATCTAGTTAGTCCTGGGTGCCTATGGGCATGGCAAGCCACATATGCGGGCTCTGGTCCAGTCACTGAGAGGCGTTACTTGAATAAGGTACTCACGCTAAGGGTCACCATGTGTGTTTGTGCCCAAGGCGGCCCTCACGCATGGGCGTGGCCACATGGGCCATGCCTTTTTCTCCTACACTGAAGGTTTGACACTCTGCCAGCAGCAAGGTTTCTTGCCATGGGGAAGGAGGGGTTCTGACTTGTGCATCAGGTTCCCCCCTGTGCAGGGATTGGAGATAAGGTCTAGGTTCCGATTACTGAAAAAACATGTTGGGAATGGATGGTGGCCTAAGGCAGTGGCGTTCCAATGTGCTGGGTGTGCAGCCAGCTGTGTCGGTGTCTGTTGGAAAGTCTGGGCTAAGGCTAATTGCGACAGAGCATCAGTGTTTAAGGTACCTATGCAATTGGGATGATGTCGAGGGCCAAGCAGTTTGATCCTCATTTGGGGTCTCTGGGCAGCACCATAGACAATGATTTTCTCCTGGGAGGCAGGCATATTGCTTCATTTTGGCCCCAGAATTCCCAGTAGGGAGTGTTTGTGTGCCAGGAGTATGAGGACGGAAGTCTGAAATAACAAGCTAGGGTGTGGATTGGAGCCAAGGGCAGAGCAGGCCCACTCTGCAGAGGGTGAATCGAAATCTCATGCATCTGAAGTCAGGCTGAGGATCAGACGTTGGCTGAGGCTGGAGTATGTGTCCATGATGGCACCTTCATGAAGCGGGGGCCTCATGAGGCCAAGGAAGTTTTCCCACGCTGAGTTTGGAGGTTTCCCCAAACAAAAAGATTTCCTTCTGCAAGACATTCGAGTCCTGTTGCATGGCTCCAGGACATACCATTCGGAAGGACTGGAGAGCAGGGTTTGAAGGATGGATCCCTGTACAGCATGCCTCACATTCCCATTGGCCATTTGCGCCAAGATATGTTTGATTTGCTGCCTCTGGGGCACGCTACCCAGGGAGCTGAGTTGAAATGGGCTCTCCTGAGGATGCTCATAATGTGCGTTTGGGTCCATGGAGACCTTGGAATGTGCTGGTTGTTCACGGGCCCTACGGAACTCTCCTACCTTAAGGGTTGGATACATCCCCAGTAAGAAAGCTCCCCATGTGGAGACGAGAGAGGTTTGGTTTGGTGCCTCAGAAAAGCCCCGTGTGCTGGTCTACGAAAACAGTCCGCTGAGGACGGACACATGGAAACCAAAGCTACGGTTCAGATTAGGGCGTGGGGGCCTGTCCATTTCAACCTTCTGTCTCTGGGGACACTGTCTGAGAGTCTAATTGGAGACAGTTGCTCCGCTGGTGTCAGAGAGCCCCTCTTAGTCCAGGGTTGCCTACACTATTGATGGCCTCAGGGGCCTTTGAGCTTTTCCCTAACCTGTAGGGTTGTGGTCAATGGATTGGGCACACTTTCCTTGGAGAGGGCAGGCACAATCTTTCGCTGTGGCTCCAGAGACCCTAGCGTGGAGGATGTGCGGGTCCAGGCTGTGGGCACAGAAGTCTGAAAACACAAACTCAGCTTATGAGTGGCACTTAGGGTATGGCAGGCAGGATGTACAGACCGAGAGGGAGCTCCTGGGCCTCTGAAACAATGGCGAGTGGGAGGCGTTCCTTAAGGCTTTAGTCTCTGGATGTTGTGTCCGGGATAGCCGTGGATTGGAGGGGTGTCCACAGGGACAGTGAACGAGTATCCCTCTCTGGGGATTTGTCCCAGCTCCCAAGAGTTTGGGGTCATTTTGTGGGATATGTGGAGTCGTGTTGTCTGGCTCATGTGTCTCTCCAAGACAGGGATTCCAGAGCAGAGCCCCAGGTACGGGCGGGGCTACTGGAAAACTCAAACACTGGTGAGGATTGGGTGCACAGGGGCTTGGCAAGCCCCATTAGCGGCTCTTGGTCCAGGCCCTGACAGGACTTTCTTTGACATGGGGCTCATGCTGAGGGTCACAATATGAATTTGTGCCCAAGATGCACTCAAGTTTGGGCGTGGCATCAGGGGCCATAAAGGTTTCTCCTACCCTGAAGGTGTGACTCCATGCAAAGAGCAAGTTTTACAGCCATGGGGAAGGAGGAATTCTGTATTGTGCTGGTGATACCCAGCTGTGTGGAGAATTGATATAATGTCTAGGTTCAGATATCTGAAAACCAAGGTTAGGAAGAGGTGACAGGCATAAGACCATGGCGTGTGCGAAGTGCTGGGTGTGTGGCCAGCTGTCTCATTGTCTGTCTGGACGTCTAGCTTCAGGCTGTGTCAGAGAGAGCATGAGTGCCCAGAGCAGCCTATCCAGTTCGGGTACCGTCGAAGCCCGAGCAGGTTGATCCTCATCTGGGTTTTCTGTAGAGCCCCACAGGGAAACGTTTTTCGTCCGTTGGGCAGACACTGGGCTGGGTTGTCGTTCTGGAGTTCCTAGTCCAGAGGGCTTGTTTGCCAGGAGTGTGAGGAAGGAAGTCTGAAAACACAAGCTAGCGTGGGGTTTGGGACCGAGGGCACGGCAGGCCCACTCTGCAGTGGCTGAATCGAGATATCCTGAACTGAGGTCATGTCAACTATGAGACGTGCCTCAGGCTAGAGTTTTATCCAGAATGGCCTCTTCCTTAAGGGTGTGGGGGCTTCATGAGGCCAGGGAGGTTTGCCTACGATGGGATTTGTGAATTACTCCAAACCTCAAGGTTTCCTTCTGCATGGGAGTCGAGTCCTATTCGATGGTTCCAGGATGCCCCATACGGAAAGACTCGAGAGCAAGTGTCTAAGCATGGATGCCTAGGAACTCCACCTCTTATTCCCTCTCTTTAGTCAGGACAACGCAGGCTCAACTGCGGACTCCTGGGTGAGCTACCCAGAAAAGAGAGTTGAAATGGACTCTCTGGAAGATGAGTCCTACTGTGGTTTTGTGGCCTGGGAGACCTTGGAATGTGGAGGTGGCTCAGGGACTCTGCAGGATTCTACAACCTGAGGTGTTTGACACGGCTCCAACAAGGAAGCTTCCCATGTGGAGACGAGAGGAGTTCTGTTCAGTGCCTCAGGAAAGCCCAATATCCTGTTCTTTGAACCAAAGCCTCTAGGGGTAACACCTGGAAACCAAAGCAAGAGTTGAGATTAGGGACTAAGGGCCTGTCCGGCTCAACCTTCTATCTCTGTTGATATCTGTGTGCATGCCTTCATGGAGGTAGCGGCTCAGCTTGTGTCCGAATGCCCCTGTGTGTCCAGGGAGGCTCCCAGTAGTGGGATGTCCTCGGGGTCCTTGAGGTTTCTCATATTCTGGATGTGTGTGGCCAAAGGAATGAACACAGTTCCCCAGGAGAGAGCAGGCACGGTCCTGTGGTATGGCTCCAGAGGACCCAGCCGAGAGGTTGTGTTTGCCAGGGCTATGGGGACAGATGAATGAAAAAGCAAACTTGGCTCAGCTAGGGGCCAAGGTAATGGCAGGCCTGATCTCCAGTCCGTGAGGGGAGATCCTCTGGATATCAAAGCAGGGCAAGTGGGAGGCAGTCACTCAGGATTTTGTCTCTGGGTGTTGCGTTCAAGTGGCCGTTCAGGGAAGGGGTTGCTTCAGGGGCTGAGGAAGAGCCTTCCTTTCGGTGGATTGTCCAAGCTCCCAAGTGTTTGGGTTTATTCTGTGGGAAGGGAAGAGTACTGTTTTCTGCCACAGGGGACCCCCCAGGAGAGGGACTCTAGAGCAAAGCAGTGGGTACCCTCAACTGGAATACACACCATCTAGTTTGTCCTGGGTGCCTATGGGCATGGCAAGCCACATATGCGGGCTCTGGTCCAGTCACTGAGAGGCGTTACTTGAATAAGGTACTCACGCTGAGGGTCACCATGTGTGTTTGTTCCCTAGGCGGCCCTCACGCATGGGCGTGGACTCATGGGCCATGCCGTTTTCTCCTACACTGAAGGTTTGACACTCTGCCAGAAGCAAGGTTTCTTGCCATGGGGAAGGATGGGTTCTGACTTGTGCGTCAGGTTCCCCCCTGTGCAAGGATTGGAGATAAGGTCTAGGTTCCGATGACTGAAAACCCAGGTTGGGAATGGATGGTGGCCTAAGGCAGTGGCGGGTCCAATGTGCTGGCTGTGCAGCCAGCTGTGTCGGTGTCTGTTGGAAGGTCTGGGCTAAGGCTATTTGCGGCAGAGCATCAGTGTTTAAGGTACCTATGCAATTGTGGTGTTGCCGAGGGCCAAGCAGTTTGATCCATGTTTGGGTTCTCTGGGCAGCACCATAGACAATGTTTTTCTCCTGGGAGGCAGGCAGAGTGCTTCATTGTGGCCCCAGAATTCCCAGTTGGGAGGGTTTGTGGTCCAGAAGTGTGAGAACGGAAGTCTGAATACACAAGCTAGGGTTAGGATTGGAGCCAAGGGCAGAGCAGGCCCTCTCTGCAGAGGCTGAATCGAATCTCATGCATATGAAGTCAGGCTGAGGATCACACGTTGGCAGAGGCTGGAGTATGTGTCCATGATGGCACCTTCATGAAGCTGGGGCCTCATGAGGCCAAGGACGTTTTCCCACACTGAGTTTGGAGGTTGCCCCAAACAAAAAGTTTTCCTTCTACGGGACATACGAGTCCTGTTGCATGGCTCCAGGACATACCATACGGAAGGAATGGCGAGCAGGGTTCGAAGGATGGATCCCTGTATAGCATGCCTCGCATCCATATGGCCATTAGCGACAAGATATGTTTGATCTGCAGCCTTTGGGCCATGCTACCCAGGGGGCTGAGTTGAAATGACGTCTCCCGAGGATGCGTCATAATGTGTGTTTTGGTCTGTGGAGACCTTGGAATGTGCTGGTTTTTCAGTGGCCCTGCGGAACTCACCTACCTGAAGGGTTTGAGACATCCCCAGTAAGAAAGCTCCCCATGTGGAGACGAGAGAGGTTTGGTTTCGTGCCTCAGAAAAGCCCCTTGTGCTGGTCTACGAAAACAGTCCTCTGAGGACGGACACATGGAATCCAAAGCTAAGGTTCAGATTAGGGCTTGGGGGCCTGTCCATTTCAACCTTCTGTCTCTGGGGACACTGTCTGAGAGTCTAAGTGGAGATAGTTGATCCGCTGGTGTCAGAGAGCCCCTCTTTGTCCATGGTGGCCTACACTATTGATGGCCTCAGGGGCCTTGGAGCTTTTCCCTAACATGTAGGGTTGTGGTCAATGGATTGGGCACACTTTCCTTGGAAAGGGCAGGCACAATCTTTCGCTGTGGCTCCAGAGACCCTAGCCTAGAGGATGTGCGGGTACAGGCTGTGGGCACAGAAGTCTGAAAACACAAACTCAGCTTATGATTGGCGCTTAGGGTATGGCTGGCAGGATGTACAGACCGAGAGGGAGCTCCTGGGCCTCTGAAACAATGGCGAGTGGGAGGCGTTCCTTAAGGCTGTAGTCTCTGGATGTTGTGTCCGGGATAGCCGTGGATTGCAGGGGTGTCCACAGGGACAGTGAACGAGTATCCCTCTCTGGGGATTTGTCCCAGCTCCCAAGAGTTTGGGGTCATTTTGTGGGAAAGTTGGAGTCGTGTTGTCTGGCTCATGTGTCTTTCCAAGAAAGGGATTCCATAGCAGAGCCCCAGGTACGGGCGGGGCGACTGGAAAACTCAAACACTGGTGAGGTTGGGTGCACAGGGGATTGCCAAGCCCCATATGCGGGCTCTTGGTCCAGGCCCTGACAGGCCTTTCTTTGACATGGGGCTCATGCTGAGGGTCACAGTGTGAATTTGTTCCCAAGATGCACTCAAGTTTGGACATGGCATCAGGGGCCATCCAGGTTTCTCCCACCCTGAAGTTGTGACTCCATGCCAAGAGCAAGCTTTACAGCCATGGGGAAGGAAGAGTTCTGTATTGTGCTTGCGATACCCAGCTGTGTGGAGAATTGATATAATGTCTAGGTTCAGATATCTGAAAACCAAGGTTAGGAAGTGGTGACGGCATAAGACCATGGCGTGTTCGAAGTGCTGGGTGTGTGGCCAGCTGTCTCCTTGTCTGTCTGGACGTCTAGCTTCAGGCTGTGTCAGAGAGAGCATGAGTGCCCAGAGCAGCCTATCCAGTTCGGGTACCGTCGAAGCCCGAGCAGGTTGATCCTCATCTGGGTTTTCTGGAGAGACCCTCAGGGAAACGTTTTTCGTCCGTTGGGCAGACACTGGGCTGGGTTGTCGTTCTGGAGTTCCTAGTCCGGAGGGCTTGTTTGCCAGGAGTGTGAGGAAGGAAGTCTGAAAACACAAGCTAGCGTGGGGTTTGGGACCGAGGGCACGGCAGGCCCACTCTGCAGAAGCTGAATCGAGATCTCCTGAACTGAGGTCATGTCAACTATGAGACGTGCCTCAGGATAGAGTTTTATCCAGAATGGCCTCTTCCTGAAGGGTGTGAGGGCTTCATGAGGCCAGGGAGGTTTGCCTACGATGGGATTTGTGAACTACTCCAAACCTCAAGGTTTCCTTCTGCACGACAGTCGAGTCCTATTCGATGGTTCCAGGAGTCCCCATACGGAAATACTCGAGAGCAGGTGTCTAAGCATGGATGCCTGGGAACGCCACCACTTATTCCCTCTCTTTAGTCAGGACAAGGCAGGCTCAATCTGTGGGCTCCTGGGTGAGCTACCAAGGGGAGAGTTGAAATGGAATCTCCGGAAGATGAGTCCTCCTGTGGCTTGGTGGCCTGGGAGACCTTGGAATGTGGAGGTGGCTCAGGGACTCTGCAGGATTCTCCAACCTGAGGTGTTTGACACGGCTCCAACAAGGAAGCTTCCCATGTGGAGACGAGAGGAGTTCTGTTCAGTGCCTCAGGAAAGCCCCATATCCTGTTCTTCGAACCAAAGCCTCTGAGGAGTGACACCTGGAAACCAAAGCAAGAGTTGAGATTAGGGACTAAGGGCCTGTCCGGCTCAACCTTCTATCTCTGTTGATATCTGTGTGCATGCCTTCATGGAGGTAGCGGCTCAGCTTGTGTCCGAATGCCCCTGTGTGTCCAGGGAGGCTCCCAGTAGTGGGATGTCCTCGAGGTCCTTGAGGTTTCTCATATTCTGGAGGTGTGTGGCCAAGGAATGGACACAGTTTCCCAGGAGAGAGCAGGCACGGTCCTGTGGTATGGCTCCAGAGGACCCAGCAGAGAGGCTGTGTTTGCCAGGGCTGTGGGGACAGATGACTGAAAAAGCAAACTTGGCTCAGCTAGGGGCCAAGGTAATGGCAGGCCTGAACTCCAGTCCGTGAGGGGAGATCCTCTGGATATCAAAGCAGGGCAAGTGGGAGGCAGTCGCTCAGGCTTTTCTCTCTGGGTGTTGCGTTCACAGTGGCCGTTCAGGGTAGGGGTTGCTTCAGGGGCCGTGGAAGAGCCTTCCTCTCGGGGGATTGTCCAAGCTCCCAAGTGTATGGGTTTATTCTGTGGGTAGTGAAGAGTACTGTTTTCTGCCACAGGGGACCCCCCAGGAGAGGGACTCTAGAGCACAGCAGTGGGTTCCATCAACTGGAATACACACCATCTAGTTAGTCCTGGGTGCCTATGGGCATGGCAAGCCACATATGCGGGCTCTGGTCCAGTCACTGAGAGGCGTTACTTGAATAAGGTACTCACGCTGAGGGTCACCATGTGTGTTTGTTCCCTAGGCGGCCCTCACGCATGGGCGTGGCCTCATGGGCCATGCCGTTTTCTCCTACACTGAAGGTTTGACACTCTGCCAGCAGCAAGGTTTCTTGCCATGGGGAAGGATGGGTTCTGACTTGTGCATCAGGTTACCCCCTGTACAGGGATTGGAGATAAGGTCTAGGTTCCGATGAAAAAACATGTTGGGAATGGATGGTGGCCTGAGGCAGTGGCGGCTCCAATGTGCTGGGTGTGCAGCCAGCTGTGTCAGTGTCTGTTGGAAGGTCTGGGCTAAGGCTATTTGCGGCAGAGCATCAGTGTTTAAGGTACCTATGCAGTTGTGGTGTTGCTGAGGGCCAAGCAGTTTGATCCATGTTTGGGTTCTCTGGGCAGCACCATAGACAATGTTTTTCTCCTGGGAGGCAGGCAGAGTGCTTCATTGTGGCCCCAGAATTCCCAGTTGGGAGGGTTTGTGGTCCAGAAGTGTGAGAACGGAAGTCTGAATACACAAGCTAGGGTTAGGATTGGAGCCAAGGGCAGAGCAGGCCCTCTCTGCAGAAGCTGAATCGAATCTCATGCATATGAAGTCAGGCTGAGGATCACACGTTGGCAGAGGCTGGAGTATGTTCCATGATGGCACCTTCATGAAGCGGGGGCCTCATGAGGCCAAGGAAGTTTTCCCACGCTGAGTTTGGAGGTTGCCCCAAACAGAAAGGTTTCCTTCTGCGGGACATTCGAGTCCTGTTGCATGGCTCCAGGACATACCATACGGAAGGAATGGCGAGCAGGGTTCGAAGGATGGATCCCTGTATAGCATGCCTCGCATCCATATGGCCATTAGCGACAAGATATTTTTGATCTTCTGCCTTTGGGGCATGCTACCCAGGGGGCTGAGTTGAAATGACATCTCCCGAGGATGCGTCATAATGTGTGTTTTGGTCTGTGGAGACCTTGGAATGTGCTGGTTTTTCAGTGGCCCTGCGGAATTCACCTACCTGAAGGGTTTGAGACATCCCAGTAAGAAAGCTCCCCATGTGGAGACGAGAGAGGTTTGGTTTGGTGCCTCAGAAAAGCCCCATGTGCTGGTCTACGAAAACAGTCCTCTGAGGACGGACACATGGAAACCAAAGCTAAGGTTCAGATTAGGGCCTGGGGGCCTGTCCATTTCAACCTTCTGTCTCTGGGGACACTGTCTGAGAGTCTAAGTGGAGATAGTTGCTCCGCTGGTGTCAGAGAGCCCCTCTTAGTCCATGGTGGCCTACACGATTGATGGCCTCAGGGGCCTTGGAGCTTTTCCCTAACCTCTAGGGTTGTGGTCAATGGATTGGGCACACTTTCCTTGGAGAGGGCAGGCACAATCTTTCGCTGTGGCTCCAGAGAACCTAGCCTGGAGGATGTGAGGGTCCACGCTGTGGGCACAGAAGTCTGAAAACACAAATTCAGCTTATGAGTGCGCCTAGTTTACGGCAGGCTGGATGTACAGCCCGAGAGGTAGCACCTGGGTCTATGAAACAAGGGCGAGTGGGAGGCGTTCCTTCAGGCTTTTGTCTCTGGATGTTGTGTCCGGGATAACCGTGGATTGGAGGGGTGGCCTCAAGGACTGTGGACGAGTATCCCTCTCTGGGGATTTGTCCCAGCGCCCAAGAGTGTGGGGCCATTTTGAGGGAAGGGTGGAGTCGTGTTGTCTGGCTCATGTGTCTCTCCAAGAAAGGGACTCCAGAGCAGAGCCCCAGGTACGGGCAGGGTGACTGGAAAACTCAAACACTGGTGAGGATTGGGTGCATAGAGGCTTGGCAAGCCCCATATGGGGGCTCATGGTCCAGGCCCTGACAGGCCTTTCTTTGACATGGGGCTCATGCTGAGGGTCACAGTGTAAATTTGTGCCCAAGATGCACTGAAGTTTGGACGTGGCATCAGGGGCCATGAAGGTTTCTCCCACCATGAAGGTGTGACTCCATGCCAAGAGCAAGCTTTACAGCCATGGGGAAGGAGGAGTTCTGTTTTGTGCGTGCGATACCCAGCTGTGTGGAGAATTGATATAATGTCTAGGTTCAGATATCTGAAAACCAAGGTTAGGAAGAGGTGACGTCATAAGACCATGGCGTGTCCGAAATGCTGGGTGTGCGGCCAGCTGTCTCCTTTTCTGTCTGGACGTCTGGTTTCAGGCTGTGTCAGACAGAGCATGAGTGCCCAGAGCAGCCTATCCAGTTCGGGTACCGTCGAAGTCCGAGCAGGTTGATCCTCATCTGGGTTTTCTGGAGAGCCCCCCAGGGAAACCTTTTTTTTTTCTGTTGGGCAGACACTGGGCTGGGTTGTCGTTCTGGAGTTCCTAGTCCAGAGGGCTTGTTTGCCAGGAGTGTGAGGAAGGAAGTCTGAAAACACAAGCTAGTGTGAGGTTTGGGCCCGAGGGCACGGCAGGCCCACTCTGCAGAGGCTGAATCGAGATCTCCTGCACTGAGGTCATGTCAACTATGAGACGTGCCTCAGGCTAGAGTTTTTGTCCAGCATGGCCACTTCCTGAAGGGTGTGGGGGCTTCAGGAGGCCAGGGAGGTTTGCCTACGATGGGATTTGTGAACTACTCCAAACCTCAAGGTTTCCTTCTGCACGACAGTCGAGTCCTATTGGATGATTCCAGGAGGCCCATACGGAAAGACTCGAGAGCAGGTGTCTAAGCATGGATGCCTGGGAACGCCACCTCTTATTCCCTCTCTTTAGTCAGGTAATGCAGGCTCAATCTGCGGGCTTCTGGGTGAGTTTCCTAGAGGGGAGAGTTGAAATGGACTCTCCTGAAGATAAGTCCTCCTGTGGCTTGGTGGCCTGGGAGACCTTGGAATGTGGAGGTGGCTCAGGGTCTCTGCAAGATTCTCCAACCTGAGGTGTTTGACACGGCTCCAACAAGGAAGCTTCCCATGTGGAGACGAGAGGAGTTCTGTTCTGTGCCTCACGCAAGCCCCATATCCTGTTCTTCGAACCAAAGCCTCTGAGGAGTGACACCTGGAAACCACAGCAAGAGTTGAGATTAGGGCCTAAGGGCCTGTCCGTCTCAACCGTCTATCTCTGTTGACATCTGTGTGCATGCCTTCGTGGAGGTAGCTGCTCAGCTTGTGTCCGAATGCCCCTGTGTGTCCAGGGAGGCTCCCAGTAGTGGGATGTCTTCGGGGGCCTTGAGGTTTCTCATATTCTGGAGAATTCCCAGTAAGGAGGGTTTGTGGGCCAGGAGTGTGAGGACCGAAATCTGAAAACACAAGCTAGGATGAAGATTGGAGCCAAGGGCAGAGCAGGCCCACTCTGCAGAGGCTGAAACAAAATCTCCTGAATCTGAAGTCAGGCTGAGGATCAGACGTTGGCTGAGGCTGGAGTATGTGTCCATGATGGCACCTTCATGTAGCGGGGGCCTCATGAGGCCAAGGAACTTTTCCCATGCTGAGTTTGGAGGTTGCCCCAAACAGAAAGGTTTCCTTCTGAGGGACATTCGAGTCCTGTTGCATGGCTCCAGGACATAGGATACGGAAGGACTGGAGAGCAGGGTTCGAAGGATGGATCCCTGTACAGCATGCCTCGCATTCCCATTGGCCATTTGCGCCAAGATGTTTGATTTGCTGCCTCTGGGGCACGCTTCCCAGGGGGCTGAGTTGAAATGGCCTCTCCTGAGGATGCATCATAATGTGCGTTTGGGTCCATGGAGACCTTGGAATGTGCTGGTTGTTCAGGGGCCCTACGGAACTCTCCTACCTTAAGGGTTTGATACATCCCCAGTAAGAAAGCTCCCCATGTGGAGACGAGAGAGGTTTGGTTTGGTGCCTCTGAAAAGCCCCGTGTGCTGGTCTACGAAAACAGTCCTCTGAGGACGGACACATGGAAACCAAAGCTAAGGTTCAGATTAGGGCCTGGGGGCCTGTCCATTTCAACCTTCTGTCTCTGGGGACACTGTCTGAGAGTCTAAGTGGAGATAGTTGCTCCGCTGGTGTCAGAGAGCCCCTCTTAGTCCATGGTGGCCTACACTATTGATGGCCTCAGGGGCCTTGGAGCTTTTCCCTAACCTGTAGGGTTGTGGTCAATGGATTGGGCACACTTTCCTTGGAGAGGGCAGGCACAATCTTTGCTGTGGCTCCAGAGGCCCTAGCCTGGAGGATGTGCGGGTCCAGGCTGTTGGCACAGAATTGTGAAAACACAAACTGAGCTTATGAGTGGCGCCTATGGTATGGCAGGCCGGATGTACTGCCCGAGAAGGAGCACCTGGGCCTCTGAAACAAGGGCGAGTGGGAGGCGTTCCTTCAGGCTTTTGTCTCTGGATGTTGTGTCCGGGATAGCCGTGGAATGGAGGGGTGGCCTCAGGGACTGTGGACGAGTATCCCTCTCTGGGGATTTGTCCCAGCACCCAAGAGTGTTGGGCCATTTTGTGGGAAGGGTGGAGTCGTGTTGTCTGGCTCATGTGTCTCTCCAAGAAAGGGATTCCAGAGCAGAGCCCCAGGTACGGCAGGGCAACTGGAAAACTCAAACACTGGTGAGGATTGGGTGCATAGAGGCTTGGCAAGCCCCATATGCGGGCTCTTGGTCCAGGCCCTGACAGGCCTTTCTTTGACATGGGGCTCATGCTGAGGGTCACTGTGTAAATTTGTGCCCAAAATGCACTCAAGTTTGGGCGTGGCATCAGGGTCCATGAAGGTTTCTCCCACCCTGAAGGTGTGACTCCATGCCAAGAGAAAGCTGTACAGCCATGGGGAAGGAGGACTTCTGTTTTGTGCGTGCAATACCCAGCTGTGTGGAGAATTGATATAATGTCTAGGTACAGATATCTGAAAACCAAGGTTAGGAAGTGGTGACGGCATAAGACCATGGCGTGTCCGAAGTGCTGGGTGTGCGGCAAGCTGTCTCCTTGTCTGTCTGGATGTCTGGCTTCAGGCTGTGTTAGACAGAGCATGAGTGCCCAGAGCAGAGCAGACTATCCAGTTCGGGTACCGTCGAGGCCCGAGCAGGTTGATCCTCATCTGGGTTTTCTGGAGAGCCCCCCAGGGAAACGTTTCTCTTCCGTTGGGCAGACACTGGGCTGGGTTGTCGTTCTGGAGTTCCTAGTCCGGAGGGCTTGTTTGCCAGGAGTGTGAGGAAGGAAGTCTGAAAACACAAGCTAGTGTGAGGTTTGGGCCCGAGGGCACGGCATGCCCACTCTGCAGAGGCTGAATCGTGATCTCCTGCACTGAGGTCATGTCAACTATGAGACGTGCCTCAGGCTAGAGTTTTTGTCCCGCTTGGCCTCTTCCTGAAGGGTGTGGGGGCTTCAGGAGGCCAGGGAGGTTTGCTTACGATGGGATTTATGAACTTCTCCAAACCTCACGGTTTCCTTCTGCACGACAGTCGAGTCCTATTGGATAGTTCCAGGAGGCCCCATACGGAAAGACTCGAGAGCAGGTGTCTAAGCATGGATGCCTTGGGAACGCCACCTCTTATTCCCTCTCTTTAGTCAGGACAAGGCAGGCTCAATCTGGGGGCTTTTGGGTGAGCTACCCAGAGGGGAGAGTTGAAATGGACTCTCCTGAAGATGAGTCCTCCTGTGGCTTGGTGGCCTGGGAGACCTTGGAATGTGGAGGTGGCTCAGGGACTCTGAAGGATTCTCCAACCTGAGGTGTTTGACACGTCTCCAACAAGGAAGCTTCCCATGTGGAGACGAGAGGAGTTCTAATCAGTGCCTCAGGAGAGCCCCATATCCTGTTCTTCGAACCAAAGCCTCTGAAGAGTGACACCTGGAAACCAAAGCAAGAGTTGAGATTAGGGCCTAAGGGCCTGTCCGGCTCAACTGTCTAACTCTGTTGACATCTGTGTGCATGCCTTCGTGGTGGTAGCTGCTCAGCTTGTGTCCGAATGCCCCTGTGTGTCCAGGGAGTCTCCCAGTAGTGGGATGTCTTCGGGGGCCTTGAGGTTTCTCATATTCTGGAGAATTCCCAGTAGGGAGGGTTTCTGGGCCAGGAGTGTGAGGACGGAAGTCTGAAAACACAAGCTAGGGTGAGGATTGGAGCCAAGGGCAGAGCAGGCCCACTCTGCAGAGGCTGAAACAAAATCTCCTGAATCTGAAGTCAGGCTGAGGATCAGACGTTGGCTGAGGCTGGAGTATGTGTCCATGATGGCACCTTCATGAAGCGGGGGCCTCATGAGGCCGAGGAAGTTTTCCAACGCTGAGTTTGGAGGTTGCCCCAAACAAAAAGGTTTCCTTCTGCGGGACATTCGAGTCCTGTTGCTTGGCTCCAGGACATACCATACGGAAGGACTGGAGAGCAGGGTTCGAAGGATGGATCCCTGTACAGCATGCCTCGCATTCCCATTGGCCATTTGCGCAAAGATATGTTTGATTTGCTGCCTCTGGGGCACGCTTCCCAGGGGGCTGAGTTGAAATGGCCTCTCCTGAGGATGCGTCATAATGTGCGTTTGGGTCCATGGAGACCTTGGAATGTGCTGGTTGTTCAGGGGCCCTACGGAACTCTCCTACCTTAAGGGTTTGATACATCCCCATTAAGAAAGCTCCCCATGTGGAGACGAGAGAGGTTTGGTTTGGTGCCTCAGAAAAGCCCCGTGTGCTGGTCTACGAAAACAGTCCTCTGAGGACGGACACATGGAAACCAAAGCTAAGGTTCAGATTAGGGCCTGGGGGCCTGTCCATTTCAAACTTCTCTCTGGGGACACTGTCTGAGAGTCCAAGTGGAGATAGTTGCTCCGCTGGTGTCAGAGAGCCCCTCTTAGTGCAGGGTGGCCTACACTATTGATGGCTCCAGGGGCCTTGGAGCTTTTCCCTAACCTGTAGGGTTGTGGTCAATGGATTGGGCACACTTTCCTTGGAAAGGGCAGGCACAATCTTTCGCTGTTTGGTCCAGAGGCCCTAGCCTGGATGTTGTGTGGGTCCATGCTGTGGGCACAGAAGTCTGAATACACAAACTCAGCTTATGAGTGGCGCCTAGGGTATGGCAGTCTGGATGTACAGCCCGAGAGGAGCTCCTGGGCCTCTGAAACAAGGGCGAGTGGGAGGCGTTCCTTCAGGCTTTTGTCTCTGGATGTTGTGTCCGGGATAGCCGTGGAATGGAGGGTTGGCCTCAGGGACTGTGGACGAGTATCCCTCTCTGGGGATTTGTCCCAGCTCCCAAGAGTGTGGGGCCATTTTGTGGGAAGGGTGGAGTCGTGTTGTCTGGCTCATATGCCTCTCCAAGAAAGGTACTCCAGAGCAGAGCCCCAGGTAAGGGCAGGGCTACTGGAATACTCAAACACTGGTGTGGATTGGGTGCATAGGGGCTTGGCAAGCCCCATATGCGGGCTCTTGGTCCAGGCCCTGACAGGCCTTTCTTTGACATGGGGCTCATGCTGAGGTTCACAAGGTAAATTTGTGCCAAGATGCACTCACGTTTGGGCGTGGCACAGGGGCCCTGAAGGTTTCTCCCACCCTGAAGGTGTGACTTCATGCCAAGAGTAAGCTTTACAGCCATGAGGAAGGAAGAGTTCTGTTTTGTGCGTGCGATACCCAGCTTTGTGGAGAATTGATATAATGTCTAGGTTCAGATATCTGAAAACCAAGGTTAGGAAGAGGGGACGGCATAAGACCATGGTGTGTCCGAAGTGCTGGGTGTGCGGCCAGCTGTCTCCTTGTCTGTCTGGACGTCTGGCTTCAGGCTGTGTCAGACAGAGCATGAGTGCCCAGAGCAGCCTATCCAGTTCAGGTACGTCGAGGCCCGAGCAGGTTGATCCTCATCTGGGTTTTCTGGAGAGCGCCCCAGGGAAAAGTTTCTCTTCCGTTGGCCAGACACTGGGCTGGGTTGTCGTTCTGGAGTTCCTAGTCCGGAGGGCTTGTTTGCCAGGAGTGTGAGGAAGGAAGTCTGAAAACACAAGCTAGCGTGAGGTTTGGGCCCGATGGCTCGGCAGGCCCACTCTGCAGAGGGTGAATCGAGATCTCCTGCACTGAGGTCATGTCAACTATGAGACGTGCCTCAGGCTAGAGTTTTTGTCCAGCATGGCCTCTTCCTGGAGTGTGTGGGGGCTTCATGAAGCCAGTGCGGTTTGCCTATGATGGGATTTGTGAACTACTCCAAACCTCAAGGTTTCCTTCTGCACGACAGTCGAGTCCTATTGGATGGTTCCAGGAGGCCCCATACGGAAAGACTCGAGAGCAGGTGTCTAAGCATGGATGCCTGGGAACGCCACCTCTTATTATCTCTCTTTAGTCAGGACAAGGCAGGCTCAATCTGTGAGCTCCTGGGTGAGCTACCCAGAGGGGAGAGTTGAAATGGACTCTCCTGAAGATGAGTCCTCCTGTGGCTTGGTGGCCTGGGAGACCTTGGAATGTGGAAGTGGCTCAGGGTCTCTGCAGGATTCTCCAACCTGAGGTGTTTGACACGGCTCCAACAAGGAAGCTTCCCATGTTGTGACGAGAGGAGTTCTGTTCAGTGCCTCTGGAAAGCCCTATATCCTGTTCTTCGAACAAAAGCCTCTGAGGAGTGACACCTGGAAATCAAAGCAAGAGTTGAGATTAGGGCCTAAGGGCCTGTCCGTCTCAACCGTCTATCTCTGTTGACATCTGTGTGCATGCCTTCGTGGAGGTAGCTGCTCAGCTTGTGTCCGAATGCCCCTGTGTGTGAGGGAGGCTCCCAGTAGTGGGATGTCCTCGGGGGCCTTGAGGTTTCTCATATTCTGGAGAATTCCCAGTAGGGAGGGTTTGTGGGCCAGGAGTGTGAGGACCGAAGTCTGAAAACACAAGCTAGGATGAAGATTGGAGCCTAGGGCAGAGCAGGCCCACTCTGCAGAGGCTGAAACAAAATCCCCTGCTTCTGAAGTCAGGCTGAGGATCAGACGTTGGCTGAGGCTGGAGTATGTGTCCATGATGGCACCTTCATGAAGCGGGGGCTTCATGAGGCCAAGGAAGTTTTCCCACGCTGAGTTTGGAGGTTCCCCCCAAAAAGGTTTTCTTCTGCGGGACATTAGTGTCCTGTTGCATGGCTCCAGGACATACCATACGGAAGGACTGGAGCAGGGTTCGAAGGATGGATCCCTGTACAGCATGCCTCGCATTCCCATTGGCCATTTGCGCCAAAATATGTTTGATCTGCTGCCTCTAGGACACGCTACCCAGGGGGCTGAGTTGAAATGGCCTCTCCTGAGGATGCGTCATAATGTGCGTTTGGGTCCATGGAGACCTTGGAATGTGCTGGTTGTTCAGTGGCCCTGCGGAACTCTCCTACCTTAAGGGTTTGATACATCCCCAGTAATAAAGCTCCCCATGTGGAGACGATAGAGGTTTGGTTTGGTGCCTCAGAAAAGCCCCGTGTGCTGGTCTACGAAAACAGTCCTCTGAGGATGGACACATGGAAATCAAAGCTAAGGTTCAGATTAGGGCCTGGGGGCCTGTCCATTTCAACCTTCTGTCTCTGGGGACACTGTCTGAGAGTCTAAGTGGAGATAGTTGCTCCGCTGTTGTCAGAGAGCCCCTCTAGTCCAGGGTGGCCTACACTATTGATGGCTTCAGGGGCCTTGGAGCTTTTCCCTAACCTGTAGGGTTATGGTCAATGGATTGGGCACACTTTCCTTGGAGAGGGCAGGCACAATCTTTCGCTTTGGCTCCAGAGGCCCTAGCCTGGAGATTGTGTGGGTCCAGGCTGTGGGCACAGAAGTCTGAAAACACAAACTGAGCTTATGAGTGGCGCCTAGGGTATGGCAGGCTGGATATACAGCCTGAGAGGGAGCTCCTGAGCCTCGGAAACAAGGGCGAGTGGGAGGCGTTACTTCAGGCTTTTTTCTCTGGATGTTGTGTCCGGGATAGCCGTGGATTGGCCTCAGGGACTGTGGACGAGTATCCCTCTCTGGGGATTAGTCCCAGCTCCCAAGAATTTGGGGCCATTTTGTGGGAAGGGTGGAGTCGTGTTGTCTGGCTCATGGGTCTCTCCAAGAAAGGGATTCCAGAGCAGAGCCCCAGGTACGGGTGGGGCGACTGGAAAACGCAAACACTGGTGAGGTGTTTGAGGACGTAGGTATGGCAGGCTCAATCTACAAACCATGAGAAGAACTCTTCAGGATATGAAGAAATAGCGAGTCTGAGGCACTTGCTCAGGCTGTTGTCTCAGGATTTTATATCAACGATGGCCGTGGAATGTGGGGAGGCCTCATGGGCCTTGGACGGATCTTCCTCTCTGTGGATTTGGCCCGGTCCTAATTGTTTTTCGTCAATCTGTGGGATGGGAGGTCTCCTTTCAGGTTTATTACCTCAGGTGTCCGAACAAAAGAGGAATTCCAAAGCAGAGCCCTGGGGAAGAGTGAAGGGACAACCCAAACTATGGTTAAAAATTGGGGCGTAGGACCATGGCAGGCCCAATATGCTCTCTCTTCATACAGCCACTAAGAGGCCTTATGTGAGTACTGGGCACAGGCTGAGGGTCACAGTATGTGTTTGTGACCAATGTGGCCCGCGAGCATCGGCGGAGCTTCATGGGCCACACTGGTTTCAACTACACTGGACTTTGGACAACATGCCAATCACAATGTCTCTTGCCATGGGGAAGGTGGTCTATTTCTGCATCATTTTCAACCCTGGGCAGTGGTTGGAGATAAGGTCTAGGTTCTGAACCCTGAAAAACCGCAGTTGGGAAGAGATGACAACCTAAGGCCATGGCAAGTCTGATATGCTCAGTGTGCGGTCAGCTGCCTGGGTGTTGGTCAGGAGGTTCTGGCTCAGGTTGTGTCAGACAGTGCATTAGTGCCCAGGTTAGACTATATAATTTGGGTACAGTCGAGTGCCGTGTAGGTTGATCCTCATTTGAGGTGCTTGGGCAGCTCATTAGGCAAGATATTATTTCTAGAGGGCAGGCAGAGTGCTGCATTGTGGGTCCGGAAATGCCAAACTTGAGCGCTTCTGGGCCAGGAGTGTGAGGACAGAAGTCTGAGAACACAAGCTAGACTTGGGCTTCAGGCCGAGGGCACGGCAGATACCCCATGAAGATCTGAACCAATATCTCAAGCATCTGAAGTCACGGCGAGGATCAGACGTTGGCACAGGTTGGAGTTTCTGTGCATGACTGCCCCTTCATAAACGGAGGTGAATCTCAAGGCCATGCAGGTTTTCCCACGTTGGGAGTTGTGAATGCCCCCTTCAAGGATTCCTTCTGAGGGACAATTGAGACCTGTTGCGAAGCTCCAGGACATCACATATGGAATGACTCCAGAGCACCGTTCGAGGATCGATGCCAGGGAAGCCCGCCTCGCATTCCAATTGTCTCCTAGCAACAAATAGTTGTGATAGGATGGCTCTGCAGGAGCAACCGGGTTGGCTGAGTTGAAATGGACTTTCCTGAGGATGGGGCCTAATGTGTGCTTGTGTTGCTGAGGGCCTTGGAATGCGGTGGTGGCACCGGGACCCTGAAGTATTCTTCTAAGCTTTTGACATAGCTCCCAAGCAAAAGTTTCCTTGTGGAGACGAGATTTTTTCTGATGGGTGTCTCAGGAAACCCCTTATGCTGGTATTGGAATCCAGGCTTTGAGTATACATGCCTGTAAAGCAAAGCACTGGATCCGATTATGGCCTAGGTTCCTGTCTTGTTCAATCTTCTTCTCTGGGGATATCCATCTATGGAATGAGTGGAGGTAGATCTCCCCTGGTGTCAGACCGCCCTTGTTTGTCCCCGGAGACCTATACTATTGGGATGGCCTGGGGGACTTGGGAGAGTTCTCATAATTTGTACAATTTTGGACAATGAAATGGGCAGAATTCCCATGGATTGGGTAGGCAGAGTCATAATGTGTGGCACCAGGGGCCCCAGCCTGGAGGGTGTGTGGCTCAGGACTTTGAGGACAGAAGTCTGAAAACACAAACTCATCTTAGGTTTGGAAACGTAGGTATGGCAGGCCCAATCTACACACCATGAGAAGAACTCTTCAGGATATGAAGAAAGAGCGAGTCTGATGCGCTTGCTCCGGCTTTTGTCTCTGGATTTTGTATCAACGATGACCGTCGAATGTGGGGAGGTTTCAGGGCCATGGATGAATCTTCCTCTCTGTGGTTTTGGCCCGGTCCCAATTGTTTTTCGTCTATTTGTGGGATGGGAGGTCTTCTTTCAGGTTTATTACTTCAGGTGTCCGAACAAAGGAGGAATTCCGAAGCAGAGCCTGGGGAAGAGTGAAGGGACAACCCAAAATATGGTTAAAAATTGGGGCCTAGGGGCATGGCAGGCCCAATATGCTGTCTCTTCATCCAGCCACCGAGAGGCCTTACTTGAGGGCTGGGCTCAAGCTGAGGGTCACAGTGTGTGTTTGTTACCAATGTGGCCCGTGAGCATGGGCGGGGCCTCATGGGCCACACTGGTTTCAACTACACCGGAACTTGGACAACACGCCAATCACAAGTTCTCTTGCCATGGGAAAGGTGTTCTGATTTCTGCTTCATTTTCAACCCTGGGTAGTGTTTGGAGATAAGGTCTTGGTTGTGAAGCCTGAGAAACCGCAGTTAGGAAGAGATGAAAACCTAAGGCCATGGCGGGTCTGATATGCTCAGTGTGCATTCAGCTGCCAGGGTGTTGGTCAGGAATTTCTGGCTCAGGTTGTGTCAGACAGTGCATTAGTGCCCAGGTTAGACTATATAATTTAGGTACAGTCGAGTGCCGTGTAGGTTGATCCTCATTTGAGGTGCTTGGGCAGCTCATTAGGCAAGATATTATTTCTAGAGGGCAGGCAGAGTGCTGCCTTGTGGGTCAGGAATTGCCAAACTTGAGGGCTTCTGGGCCAGAAGTGTGAGGACAGAAGTCTGAGAACACAAGCTAGACTTGGGCTTCAGCCCGAGGGCACGGCGGGTACCCCCTGCAGATCTGAACCAATATCTCATGCATCTGAAGTCACGGCGAGGATCAGACGTTTGCTCAGGTTGGAGTTGCTGTGCATGACTGCCCCTTCATGAACGGAGCGGAAACTCAAGGCCATGGAGGTTTTCCACGTTGGGAGTTGTGGGATGCCCCCTTCAAGTATTCCTTCTGCGGGGCAATTGAGACCTGTTGGGCGGCTCCAGGACATCCCATATGGAATGACTCCAGAGCACCGTTGGAGGATGGATCCAGGGAAGCCCGCCTCGCATTCCATTTGTCTCCTAACAACAATACAGTCGAGATCGCATCGCACTGCGGGAGCAACCGGAGTGGCTGAGTTGAAATGGACATTCCTGAGGATGGGGCCTAATGTGTGTTTGTGTCCATGAGGGCCTTGGAATGGGGCAGTGGCACCGGGACCCTGAAGTATTCTCCTAAGCTTTTGACATAGCTCCCATGCACAAGTTTCCTTTTGGAGACGAGATTTGTTCTGATGGGTGCCTCAGGAAACCCCTTATGCTGGTATTTGAATCCAGGCTTTTGAGGAACATGCCTGTAAACCAAAGCAATGGATCCGATTATGGCCTAGGGTCCTGTCTGGTTCAATCTTCTTCTCTGGGCATATCCGCCTATGGAATGAGAGGAGGTAGATGCTCCCCTGGTGTCATACCTCCCTTGTTTGTCCCCGGAGACCTACACTATCAGGATGGCCTCAGGGACTTTGGAGAGTTCTCCTACTATGTACGATTTTGGACAATGGAATGGGCAGAATTCCCATGGATTGGGTAGGCACAGTCCTAATGTGTGGATCCAGGGGCCCCAGCCTGGAGGGTGTGTGGCCCAGGACTTTGAGGACGAAGTCTGAAAACACAAACTCAGCTTATGTTTGGGAACGAACTTATGGCAGGCCCAATCTACAAACCATGAGAATAACTCTTCAGGATATGCAGAAAGAGCGAGTCTGAGTCACTTGCTCAGACTTTTGTCTCTGGATTTTTTATCACCGATGGCCGTGGAATGTGTGGAGTCCTCATGGACCATGGACGAATCTTTCTGTCTGTGGATTTGGCCCGGTCCCAATTGTTTTTCGTCAATCTGTGGGATGGGAGGTCTCCTTTCAGGTTTATTACCTCAGGTGTCGAACAAAAGAGCAATTCTGAAGCAGAGCCCTGGGGAAGATTGAAGAGATTACCCAAACAATGGTAAAATATTGGGCGCTAGGGGCATGGCAGGCCCAATATGCTGTCTCTTAATCCAGCCACCGAGAGGCCTTACTTGAGGACTGGGCTCAGGCTGAGGGTAACAATGTGTGTTTTTGACCAATGTGGCCCGCGAGCATGGGCGGGGCCTCATGGGCCACACTGGTTTCAACTGCACTGAACTTTGGACAACATGCCAATCACAAGGTCTCTTGCCATGGGGAAGGTGTTCTGATCTCTGCATCATTTACAACCCTGGGCAGTGGTTGGAGATAAGGTCTAGGTTCTGAAGACTGAAAACCGCAGTTGGGTAGAGATGACGTCCTAAGGCCATGGCGGGTCTGATGTGCTCAGGGTGTGGTCAGCTGCCCGGGTGTTGGTCAGGAGGTTCGGGCTCTGGTGGTATCAGACAGTGCATTAGTGTTCAGGTTAGACTATATAATTTGGGTACAGTCGTGTGCCTTGTAGGTTTATCTTCATTTGAGGTGCCTAGGCAGCTCATTAGGCAAGATATTTTTTCTAGAGGGTAGGCAGAGTGCTGCATTGTGGGTCCGGAATTGCCAAACGTGGGGTCTTCTGGGCCAGGAGTGTGAGAACAGAAGTCTGAGAACACAAGATGGACTTGGGCTTCAGGCCGAGGGCATGGCAGGTACCCCCTGCAGATCTGATCCAATATCTCATGCATCTGAAGTCACGGTGAGGATCAGACGTTGGCTCAGGTTGGAGTTTCTGTGCATGCTGCCCCTTCATGAACGGAGCGGAAACTCAAGGCCAAGGATGTTTTACCACGTGCGAGTTGTTGGATGGCCCCTTCAAGAATTCCTTCTGCGGGACAATAGAGAACTGTTGGGCAGCTCCAGGATATCCCATATGCAATGACTCCAGAACACCGTTCGAGGTTGGATGCCAGGGAATCCCGCCTCGCATTCCAATTGTCTCCTAGCAACAAGACAGTTGAGATCGGATGGCTCTGCGGGAGCAACCGGTGTGGCTGAGTTTTAATGGACTTTCCTGAGGATGAGGCCTAATGTGAGTTTGTGTCCATGAGGGCCTTGCAATGGGGCGGTGGCCCTGGGACCATGAAGTATTCTCCTAAGCTTTTGACATAGCTCCCATGCTCCAATTTCCTTGGGGAGACGAGATTTATTCTGATGGGTGCCTCAGGAAACCCCCTATGCTGGTATTGGAATCCAGGCTTTTGAGGAGACATGCCTGTAAACCAAAGCAATGGATCCGATTATGGCCTACGGTCCTGTCTTGTTCAATCTTCTTCTCGGGTTCATCCATCTATGGTATGAGTGGAGGTAGATGCTCAGCTGCTGTCAGACCGTCCTTGTTTGTCCCAGGAGACCTACACTATTGGGATGGCCTCAGGGACTTTGGAGGTTTCTCCTAATATGTACGATTTTGGACAATGGATTGGGCAGAATTCCCATGCATTGGGTAGGCACAGTCCTTATGTGTGGCTCCTGGGGCCCCAGCCTGGAGGGTGTGAGCTCCAGGAATTTGAGGACAGAAATCTGAAAACACAAACTCGGCTTAGGTTTGGAGACATAGGTATGGCAGGCCCAAACTAAAAAACCATGAGAAGAACTATTCAGGATATTAAGAAAGAGCGAGTCAGAGGCGCTTGCTCAGGCTTTTTTCTCTGGATTTGGTATAAATGATGGCCGTGGAAAGTGCGAAGGCCTCATAGGCCATGGACGAAACTTCCTTTCTTTGGATTTGGTACGGTCCCAATTCTTTTTCATCAATCTCTGGGATGGAGGTCTCCTTTCAGGTTTGTTACCTAAGGTGTCCCAACCAAAGAGGAATTCCAAAGCAGAGCCCTGGGGAAGAGTGAAGGGACAACCCAAACTATAGTTAAAAATTGTGCCTAGGGGCATGGCAGGCCCAATATGCTGTCTGTTAAGCCAGGCTGAGAGGCCTTACTTGAGGACTGGGCTCAGTCTGAGAGTCACAAAGTGTGTTTGTCACCAATGTGGCCTGCGAGCATGGCTGGAGCCTCATAGGTCACACTGGTTTCAACTACACTGAACTTTGGACAACATGCCAATCACAAGGTCTCTTGCCATGGGGAAGGAGTTCTTATTTCTGCATCATTTTCAAACCTGGGCAGTGTTTGGAGATAAGGTGTAGGTTCTGAAGCCTGAAAACCGCAGTTGGGAAGAGATAACGACCTAAGGCCATGGCTGGTCTGATGTGCTCAGTGTGCGGTCAGCTTCCTGGGTGTTGGTCAGGAGGTTCGGGCTCAGATTGTGTCAGACAGTGCATTAGTGCCCAGGTTAGACTATATAATTTGGGTACAGTCGAGTGCCGTGTAGTTTTATCCTCATTTGAGGTACTGGGCAGCTCATTAGGCAAGGTATTCTTTCTAGAGGGCAGGCAGAGTGCTGCATTGTGGGTCCGGAATTGCCAAACTTGAGGACTCTGGGCCAGGAGTGTGAGGACAGAAGTCTGAGAACACAAGCTAGACTTGGGCTTCAGGCCGAGGGCACGGCAGGTACCCCCTGCAGATCTGAACCAATATCTCATGCATCTGAAGTCACGGCAAGGATCAGACGTTGGCTCAGTTTGGAGTTTCTGTGCATGACTGCCCCTTCATGAACGGAGCGGAATCTCAAGGCCATGGAGGTTTTCCCACGTTGGGAGTTGTGAATGCCCCCTTCAAGGATTCCTTCTGCGGGACAATGGAGACCTGTTGGGCAGCTCCAGGAGATCCCATATGGAATGACTCCAGAGCACCGTTCGAGGATGGATGCCGGGGAAGCCTGCCTCGCATTCCAATTGTCGCCTAGCAACAACACAGTTGAGATCGGATGGCTTTGCGGGAGACACCGGGGTGGCTGAGTTGAAATGGACTTTCCTGAAGATGGGGCCTAATGTGTGTTTGTGTCTATGAGGGCCTTGGAATGGGGCGGTGGCACCGGGACCCTGAAGTATTCTCCTACGTTTTTGGCATAGCTCCCATGCACAAGTTTCCTTGTGGAGACGAGATTTATTCTGATGGGTTCCTCAGGAAACCCCTATGCTGGTATTGGAATCCATGGTTTTGAGGAGACATGCCTGTAAACCAAAGCAATGGATCCGATTATGGCTTAGGCTCCTGTCTGGTTTAATATTCTTCTCTGGGGACATCCATCTATGGTATGAGTGGAGGTAGATGCTCAGCTGGTGTCAGACCACCATTGTTTGTCCCCGGAGACCTACACTAATGGGATGGCCTCGGGGACTTTGGAGGGTTCTCCTAATTTGTATGACTTTTGACAATGGAATGGGCAGAATTCCCATGGATTGGGTAGGCACAGTCCTAATGTGTGGCTCCAGGGGCCCCAGCCTGGAGGGCGTTTTGCCCAGGACTTTGAGGACAGAAGTCTGAAAACACAAACTCAGCTTAGGTTTGAGGACATAGGTATGGCAGGCCCAATCTAATAAGCCATGAGAAGAAATCTTCAGGATATGAAGATAGAGCGAGTCAGAGGCAATTGCTCAGGCTTTTGTCTCTGGATTTTGTATCAACGATGGCCGTGGAATGTGGGGAGGCCTCATGGGCCATGGACGCATCTTCCTCCCTTGGATTTGGCCCGATCCCAATTGTTTTTCGTCAAACTGTGGGATGGGAGGTCTCCTTTCAGGTTTGTTTGCTCAGGTGTCCCAACAAAAGAGGAATTCCAAAGCAGAACCCAGGGAAGAGTGAAGGGACAACCCAAACTATGGTTAAATTTGGGGCCTAGGGGCATGGCAAGCCCAATCTGCTGTCTAGAAATCCAGCTTCTGAGAGGCCTTACTTGAGGACTGGGCTAGGGCCGAGTGTCACAATGTGTGTTTGTGACGAATGTGTCCCGCGAGCATGGGCGGGGTCCCATGGGCCACACTGGTTTCAACTACACTGAACTTTGGACAACATGCCAATCACAAGGTCTCTTGCCATGGGGACGGAGTTCTGATTTCTGAATCATTTTCAACCCAGGGCAGTGGTTGGAGATAAGGTCTAGGTTCTGTAGACTGAAAACCGCAGTTGGGAAGAGATGACGTCCTAAGGCCATGGCGGGTCTGATGTGCGCAGTGTGTGGTCAGCTGCCCGGGTGTTGGTCAGGAGGTTCGGGCTCTGGTGGTATCAGACAGTGCATTAGTGTTCAGGTTAGACTATATAATTTGGGTACAGTCGTGTGCCTTGTAGGTTTATCCTCATTTGAGGTGCCTAGGCAGCTCATTAGGCAAGATATTTTTTCTAGAGGGCAGGCAGAGTGATGCATTGTGGGTCCTGAATTGCCAAACATGGGGTCTTCTGGGCCAGGCGTGTGAGGACAGAAGTCTGAGAACACAAGATGGACTTGGGCTTCAGGCCGAGGGCATGGCAGGTACCCCCTGCAGATCTGATCCAATATCTCATGCATCTGAAGTCACGGCGAGGATCAGACGTTTGCTCAGGTTGGAGTTTCTGTGCATGCTGCCCCTTCATGAACGGAGCGGAAACTCAAGGACATGGAGATTTAACCACGTGGGAGTTGTTGGATGGCCCCTTCAAGGATTCCTTCTGCGGGACAATAGAGACCTGTTGGGCAGCTCCAGGATATCCCATATGCAATGACTCCAGAACACCGTTCGAGGTTGGATGCCAGGGAATCCCGCCTCGCATTCCAATTGTCTCCTAGCAACAAGACAGTTGAGATCGGATGGCTCTGCGGGAGCAACCGGTGTGGCTGAGTTTTAATGGACTTTCCTGAGGATGAGGCCTAATGTGAGTTTGTGTCCATGAGGGCCTTGCAATGGGGCGGTGGCCCTGGGACCATGAAGTATTCTCCTAAGCTTTTGACATAGCTCCCATGCTCCAATTTCCTTGGGGAGACGAGATTTATTCTGATGGGTGCCTCAGGAAACCCCCTATGATGGTATTGCAATCCAGGCTTTTGAGGAGACATGCCTGTAAACCAAAGCAATGGATCCGATTATGGCCTACGGTCCTGTCTAGTTCAATCTTCTTCTCTCGGGATATCCATCTATGGAATGAGTGGAGGTAGATGCTCCCCTGGTTTCAGACCGCCCTTGTTTGTCCCCGGAGATTTACACTATTGGGATGGCCTCGGGGACTTTGGAGAGTTCTCCTAATTTGTACGATATTGGACAATGGAGTGGGCAGAATTCCCATGGATTGGGTCGGCACAGTCCTAATGTGTCGCTCCAGGGGCCCCAACCTGGAGGGTGTGTTGCACAGGACTTTGAGGATAGAAGTCTGAAAACACAAATTCAGCTTAGGTTTGGGGACGTATGTATGGCAGGCCCAATCTAAAAACCATGAGAAGAATTCTTCAGGATATGAAGAAAGAGCGAGTCTGAGGCACTTGTTCAGGCTTTTGTCCCTGGAATTTGTATCAACGATGCTCGTGGATTGTGGAGAGGTCTCATGGGCCATGGACGAAACTTCCTCTCTGTGGATTTGGCCCGGTCCCAATTGTTTTTCGTCAATTGTAAGATGGGAGGTCTCCTTTCAGGTTTTTTACCTCAGGTATACCAACCAAAGATGAATTCCAAAGCAGAGCCCTGGGGAAGAGTAAAGGGTCAACCGAAACTATGGTTAAAAATTGGGGCCTGGGGGCATGGCCGGCCCAATATGCTGTCTCTTCATCCAGCCACTGAGAGGCCTTACTTGAGTACTGGGCTCAGGCTGAGGGTCACAATTTGTGTTTGTGACCAATGTGGCTGGCCCGCGAGCATGGCCTGGGCCTCATGGGCCACACTGGTTTCAACTACACTGGACTTTGAACAACATGCCAATCACAAGGCCTCTTGCCATGGGGAAAGTGTTCTGATTTCTGCATCATTTTCAACCCTGGGCAGTGTTTGGAGATAAGGTCTAGGTTCTGAAGCCTGAAAATCGCAGTTGGGAAGAGATGAACGTAAGGCCTTGGCGGGTCCGATGTGCTCACTGTTCGGTCAGCTGCCTGGGTGTTGTTCAGGAGGCTCGGGCTCAGGGTGTGTCAGACAGTGCATTAGTGCCCAGGTTAGACTATATAATTTGGGTACAGTCGAGTGCCGTGTAGTGTTTTCCTCATTTGAGGTGCCTGGGCTGCTCATTAGGCAAGGTATTCTTTCTAGAGGGCAGGCAGAGTGCTGCATTGTGGGTTCGGAATTGCCAAACTTGAGGGCTTCTGGGCCAGGAGTGGGAGGACAGAAGTCTGAGAACACAAGCTAGACTTGGGCTTCAGGCCGAGGGCACGGCAGGTACCCCCTGCAGTGCTGAACCAATATCTCATGCATCTGAAGTCACGGCGAGGATCAGACGTTGGCTCAGGTTGGAGTTTCTGTGCATGACTGCCCCTTCATGAACGGAGCAGAATCTCAAGGCCATGGAGGTTTTCCACGTTGGGAGTTGTGGGATGCCCCCTTCAAGGATTCCTTTTGCGGTACAATGGAGTCCTGTTGGACAGCTCCAGGTGATCCCATATGGAATGACTCCAGAGCACCGTTCGAGGATGGATGCCAGGGAAGCCTGCCTAGCATTCCAATTGTCTCCTAGCAACAACACAGTTGAGATCGGATGGCTTTGCGGGAGACACCGGGGTGGCTGAGTTGAAATGGACTTTCGTGAAGATGGGGCCTAATGTGTGTTTGTGTCCATGAGGGCCTTGGAATGGGGCGGTGGCACCGGGACCCTGAAGTATTCTCCTTCGTTTTTGGCATAGCTCCCATGCACAAGTTTCCCTGTGGAGACGAGATTTATTCTGATGGGTTCCTCAGGAAACCCCCTATGCTGGTATTGGAATCCATGGTTTTGAGGAGACATGCCTGTAAACCAAAGCAATGGATCCGATTATGGCCTAGGCTCCTGTCTGGTTTAATCTTCTTCTCTGGGGACATCCATCTATGGTATGAGTGGAGGTAGATGCTCAGCTGGTGTCAGACCGCCATTGTTTGTCCCCGGAGACCTACACTAATGGGATGCCCTGGGGACTTTGGAGGGTTCTCCTAATTTTTACGACTTTGGACAATGGAATGGGCAGAATTCCCATGGATTGGGTAGGCAAAGTCCTAATGTGTGGCTCCAGGGGCCCCAGCCAGGAGGGCGTTTTGCCCAGGACTTTGAGGACAGAAGTCTGAAAACACAAACTCAGCTTAGGTTTACGACGTAGGTATGGCAGGCCCAATCTAAAAAGCCATGAGAAGAAATTCAGGATATGAAGATAGAGCGAGTCAGAGGCGCTTGCTCAGGCTTTTGTCTCTGGATTTTGTATCAACGATGGCCGTGAAATGTGGGGAGGCCTCATGGGCCATGGACGAATCTTCCTCCTTGTGGATTTGGCCCGATCCCAATTGTTTTTCGTCAAACTGTGGGATGGGAGTTCTCCTTTCAGGTTTGTTACCTCAGGTGTCCCAACAAAAGAGGAATTCCAAAGCAGAACCCAGGGAAGAGTGAAGGGACAACCCAAACTATGGTTAAATTTGGGGCCTAGGGGCATGGCAAGCCCAATCTGCAGTCTAGACATCCAGTTTCTGAGAGGCCTTACTTGAGGACTGGGCTAGGGCTGAGTGTCACAATGTGTGTTTGTGACGAATGTGTCCCACGAGCATGGGCGGGGTCCCATGGGCCACACTGGTTTCAACTACACTAAACTTTGGACAACATGCCAATCACAAGGTCTCTTGCCATGGGGACGGAGTTCTGATTTCTGAATCATTTTCAACCCTGGGCAGTGGTTGGAGATAAGGTCTAGGTTCTGAAGACTGAAAACCGCAGTTGGGTAGAGATGACGTCCTAAGGCCATGGCGGGTCTGATGTGCTCAGGGTGTGGTCAGCTGCCCGGGTGTTGGTCAGGAGGTTCGGTCTCTGGTGGTATCAGACAGTGCATTAGTGTTCAGGTTAGACTATATAATTTGGGTACAGTCGTGTGCCTTGTATGTTTATCCTCATTTGAGGTGCCTATGCAGCTCATTAGGCAAGATACTTTTTCTAGAGGGCAGGCAGAGTGCTGCATTGTGGGTCCGGAATTGCCAAACTTGGGGTCTTCTGGGCCAGGAGTGTGAGGACAGAAGTCTGAGAACACAAGATGGACTTGGGCTTCAGGCCGAGGGCATGGCAGGTACCCCCTGCAGATCTGATCCAATATCTCATGCATCTGAAGTCACGGCGAGGATCAGACGTTGGCTCAGGTTGGAGTTTCTTTGCATGCTGCCCCTTCATGAACGGAACGGAAACTCAAGGCCATGGAGGTTTTCCCACGTGGGAGTTGTTGGATGGCCCCTTCAAGGATTCCTTCTGCGGGACAATAGAGACATGTTGGGCAGCTCCAGGATATCCCATATGCAATGACTCCAGAACAAGGTTCGAGGTTGGATGCCAGGGAATCTCGCCTCGCATTTCAATTGTCTCCTAGCAACAAGACAGTTGAGATCGGATGGCTCTGCGGGAGCAACAGGGGTGGCTGAGTTTTAATGGACTTTCCTGAGGATGAGGCCTAATGTGTGTTTGTGTCCATGAGGGCCTTGCAATGGGGCGGTGGCACTGGGACCATGAAGTATTCTCCTAAGCTTTTGACATAGCTCCCATGCTTAAGTTTCCTCGGGGAGACGAGATTTATTCTGATGTGTGCCTCAGGAAAACCCCTATGCTGGTATTGCAATCCAGGCTTTTGAGGAGACATGCCTGTAAACCAAAGCAATGGATCCGAATATGGCCTACAGTCCAGTCTAGTTCAATCTTCTTCTCTCTGGATATCCATCGATGGAATGAGTGGAGTTAGATGCTCCCCTGGTTTCAGAACGCCCTTGTTTGTCCCCGGAGACTTACTCTATTGCGATGGCCTCGGGGACATTGGAGAGTTCTCCTAATTTGTACGATTTTGGACAATGGAGTGGGCATAATTCCCATGGATTGGGTAGGCACACTCCTAATGTGTGGCTCCCGGGGCCCCAGCCTGGAGGGAGTGTGGCCCAGGACTTTGAGGACAGAAGTCTGAAAACACAAACTCAGCTTAGGTTTGGGGACGTATGTATGGCAGGCCCAATCTAAAAACCATGAGAGGAATTCTTCAGGATATGAAGAAAGAGCGAGTCTGAGGCACTTGTTCAGGCTTTTGTCCCTGGAATTTGTATCAACGATGGCCGTGGAATGTGGAGAGTTCTCATGGGCCATGGACGAAAATTCCTCTCTGTTTATTTGGCCCAGTCCCAATTGTTTTTCATCAATTGTAAGATGGGAGGTCTCCTTTCAGGTTTTTTACCTCAGGGGTCCCAACCAAAGATGAATTCCAAAGCAGAGGCCTGGGGAAGAGTAAAGGGACAACCCAAACTATGGTTAAAAATTGGACCCTGGGGGCATGGCTGGCCCAATATGCTGTCTCTTCATCCAGCCACTGAGAGGCCTTACTTGAGTACTGGGCTCAGGCTGAGGGTCACAATTTGTGTTTGTGACCAATGTGGCCCGCGAGCATGGCCTGGGCCTCATGGGCCACACTGGTTTCAACTACACTGGACTTTGTACGACATGCTAATCACAAGGTCTCTTGCCATGGGGAAGGTGTTCTGATTTCTGCATCATTTTCAACCCTGGGCAGTGTTTGGAGATAAGGTCTAGGTTCTGAAGCCTGAAAAAAACAGATGGGAAGGGATGACGACCTAAGGCCATGGCGGGTCAGATATGCTCAGTGTGCGATCAGCTGCCTGGGTGTTGGTCAGGACGTTCTGGCTCAGGTGTAATCAGACAGTGCATTAGTGTTCAGGTTAGACTATATAATTTGGGTACAGTCGAGTGCCGTGTAGGTTTATCCTCACTTGAGTTCCTGGGCAGTTCATGGGGCAAGTTATTTTTTCTAGAGGGCAGGCAGAGTGCTGCATTGTGGGTTCGAAATTGCCAAACTTGAGGGCTTCTGGGCAAGGAGTGTGAGGACAGAAGACTGAGAACACAAGCTGGACTTGAGATTCCGGCCGAGGACACGGCAGGTACCCCCTGCAGATCTGAACCAATATCTCATGCATCTGAAATCACGGCG
Organism: Mustela nivalis; assembly: GCF_964662115.1. Classification (NCBI taxonomy): domain Eukaryota; kingdom Metazoa; phylum Chordata; class Mammalia; order Carnivora; family Mustelidae; genus Mustela; species Mustela nivalis. Next base: position 77,767 of record NW_028135412.1, read on the forward strand.
AAGATCAGACTTTGGCTCAGTTTGGAGTTTCTGTGCATGACTGCCCCTTCATGAATGAAGCGGAAACTCAAGGCCATGCAGGTTTTCCCACGTTGGGAGTTGTGGGATGCCCCCTTCAAGGATTCCTTCTGCGGGACAATAGAGACCTGTTGGGCAGCTCCAGGACATCCCATGTGGAATGACTCAAGAGCACTGTTCGAGGATGGATGCCAGGGAAGCCCGCCTCGCATTCCAATTTTCCTAGCAACAAGACATGTGAGATCGGATGACTCTGCGGGAGCAACCTGGGTGGCTGAGTTGAAATGGACTTTCCTGAGAATGGGGCCTAATGTGTGTTTGTGTCCATGAGGGCCTTGAAATGGGGCGGTAGCACCGGGACCCTGAAGAATTCTCCTAAGCTTTTGACATAGCTCTCATGCACAACTTTCCTTGTGGAGACGAGATTTGTTCCTCTTCGTGCCTCAGGAATCCCACTATGCTCGTATTGGAATCAGGCTTTTGAGGAGACATGCCTGTAAACAAAATCAATGGATCCAATTACGGCCTAGGGCCTGTCTGGTTCAAGCTTTTAGTCTGGGGACATCCATCTATGGTATGAGTGGACGTAGATGCTCAGCTGGTGTCAGATTGCCCTTGTTTGTCCCGGGAGACCTGCACTATAGGGTGGGCCTCAGGAATATGGAGGGTTCTCCTAATTTGTACGATTTTGGACAATGGGGTGGGCAGAATTCCCATTGATTGGTTAGGAACAGTCCTAATGAGTGCTTTCAGGCGCCCCAGCCTGGAGGGTGTGTGGCCCAGGACTTTGAGGACAGAAGTCTGAAAACACAAACTCAGCTTAGGTTTGGGGACATAGGTATGGCAGGCCCAATCTACAATCCATGAGAAGAACTCTTCAGGATATGAAGAAAGAGCGAGTCTGAAACGCTTGCTCAGGATTTGGTCTCTGGATTTTGTGTCAACGATGGCCGTTGAATGTGGGGAGGCCTCATGGGCCATATACCAATCTTCCTCTCTGTGGATTTGTCCCGGTCCCAATTGTTTTTAGTCAAGCTGTGGGATAGGAGGTCTCCTTTCAGGTTTGTTACCTCAGGTGTCCCAACAAAAGAGGAATTCCAAAGCAGAGCCCTGGGGAAGAGTGAAGGGACAAGCCAATCTATTGTTAAAAATTGGGGCCTAGTGGCATGGCAGGCGCAATATGCTGTCTATAAATCCAGCTTCTGAGAGGCCTTACTTGAGGACTGCGCTAGGGTTGATGGTCACAATGTGTGTTGGTGATCAATGTGGCCCGGGAGCATGGGTAGGGCCTCATGGGCCACACTGGTTTCAACTACACTGAAATTTGGACAAGATGCCAATAACAAGGTCTCTTGCCATGGGGAAGGTGTTCTGATTTCTGCATCATTTTCAACCCTGGGCAGTGGTTGGAGATAAGGTCTAGGTTCTGAAGCCTGAAAATCGCAATCGGGAAGAGATGACAACCTAAGGCTTTGGCGGGTCTGATGTGCTCACTGTTCGGTCAGCTGCCTGGGTGTTGTTCAGGAGGATCGGGCTCAGGGTGTGTCAGACAGTGCATTAGTGCCCAGGTTAGACTATATAATTTGGGTACAGTCGAGTGCCGTGTAGTTTTTTCCTCATTTGAGGTGCCTGGGCTGCTCATTAGGCAAGGTATTCTTTCTAGAGGGCAGGCAGTGTGCTGCATTGTGGGTTCGGAATTGCCAAACTTGAGGGCTTCTGGGCCAGGAGTGGGAGGACAGAAGTCTGAGAACACAAGCTAGACTTGGGCTTCAGGCCGAGGGCACGGCAGGTACCCCCTACAGATCTGAACCAATATCTCATGCATCTGAAGTCACGGCAAGGATCAGAAGTTGGCTCAGTTTGGAGTTTCTGTGCATGACTGCCCCTTCATGAACAGAGCGGAATCTCAAGGCCATGGTGGTTTTCCCACGTTGGGATTTGTGGGATGCCCCCTTCAAGGATTCCTTCTGCGGGACAATGGAGACCTGTTGGGCAGCTCCAGGAGATCCCATATGGAATGACTCCAGAGCACCATTCGAGGATGGATGCCAGGGAAGCCTGCCTCGCATTCCAATTGTCTCCTAGCAACAACACAGTTGAGATCGGATGGCTCTGCGGGAGACACCGGGGTGGCTAAGTTGAAATGGACTTTCCTGAAGATGGCTCCTAATGTGTGTTTGTGTCCATGAGGGCCTTGGAATGGGGCGGTGGCACCGGGACCCTGAAGTATTCTCCTACGTTTTTGGCATAGCTCCCATGCACAAGTATCCTTGTGGAGACGAGATTTATTCTGATGGGTTCCTCAGGAAACCCCCTATGCTGGTATTGAAATCCATGGTTTTGAAGAGACATGCCTGTAAACCAAAGCAATGGATCCGATTATGGCCTAGGCTCCTGTCTGGTTTAATCTTCTTCTCTGGGGACATCCATCTATGGTATGAGTGGAGGTAGATGCTCAGCTGGTGTCAGACCACCATTGTTTGTCCCCGGAGACCTACACTAATGGGATGGCCTCGGGGACTTTGGAGGGTTCTCCTAATTTGTACGACTTTGGACAATGGAATGGGCAGAATTCCCATGGATTGGGTAGGCACAGTCCTAATGTGTGGCTCCAGGGGACCCAGCCTGGAGGGCGTTTTGCCCAGGACTTTGAGGACAGAAGTCTGAAAACACAAACTCATCTTAGGTTTGAGGACGTATGTATGGCAGGCCCAATCTAAAAAGCCATGAGAAGAAATCTTCAGGATATGAAGATAGAGCGATTCAGAGGCACTTGCTCAGGCTTTTGTCTCTGGATTTTGTATCAACGATGGCCGAGGAATGTGGGGAGGCCTCATGGGCCATGGACGAATCTTCCTCCCTGTGGATTTGGCCCGATCCCAATTGTTTTTCGTCAAACTGTGGGATGGGAGGTCTCCTTTCAGGTTTGTTACCTCAGGTGTCCCAACCATAGAGGAATTCCAAAGCACAACCCAGGGAAGAGTGAAGGGACAACCCAAACTATGGTTAAATTTGGGGCCTAGGGGCATGGCAAGCCCAATCTGCTGTCTAGACATCCAGCTTCTGAGAGGCCTTACTTGAGGACTGGGCTAGGGCTGAGTGTCACAATGTGTGTTTGTGACGAATGTGTCCCACGAGCATGGGCGGGGTCCCATGGGCCACACTGGTTTCAACTACACTGAACTTTGGACAACATGCCAATCACAAGGTCTCTTGCCATGGGGACGGAGTTCTGATTTCTGAATCATTTTCAACCCTGGGCAGTGGTTGGAGATAAGGTCTAGGTTCTGAAGCCTGAAAACCGCAGTTGGGAAGAGATGACGTCCTAAGGCCATGGCGGGTCTGATGTGCTCAGTGTGTGGTCAGCTGCCCGGGTGTTGGTCAGGAGGTTCGGTCTCTGGTGGTATCAGACCGTGCATTAGTGTTCAGGTTAGACTATATAATTTGGGTACAGTCGTGTGCCTTGTAGGTTTATCCTCATTTGAGGTGCCTAGGCAGCTCATTAGGCAAGATATTTTTTCTAGAGGGCAGGCAGGGTGCTGCATTGCCAAACTTGGGGTCTTCTGGGCCAGAAGTGTGAGGACAGAAGTCGGAGAACACAAGATGGACTTGGGCTTCAGGTCGAGGGCATGGCAGGTACCCCCTGCAGATCTGATCCAATATCTCATGCATCTGAATCACGGTGAGGTTCAGACGTTGGCTCAGGTTGGTGTTTCTGTGCATGCTGCCCATTCATGAACGGAGAGGAAACTCAAGGCCATGGAGGTTTAACCACGTGGGAGTTTTTGGATTGCCCCTTCAAGGATTCCTTCTGCGGGACAATAGAGACCTGTTGGGCAGCTCCAGGATATCCCATATGCAATGACTCCAGAACACCGTTCGAGGTTGGATGCCAGGGAATCCCGCCTCGCATTCCAATTGTCTCCTAGTAACAAGACTGTTGAGCTCGAATGGCTCTGCGGGAGCAACCGGGGTGGCTGAGTTTTAATGGACTTTCCTGAGGATGAGGCCTAATGTGAGTTTGTGTCCATGAGGGCCTTGCAATGGGGCGGTGGCACTGGGACCATGAAGTATTCCCTTAAGCTTTTGACATAGCTCCCATGCTCAAGTTTCCTTGCGGAGACGAGATTTATTCTGATGGGTGCCTCAGGAAAACTCCTATGCTGGTATTGCAATCCAGGCTTTTTAGGAGACATGCCTGTAAACCAAAGCAATGGATCCAATTATGGCCTACGGTCCTGTCTAGTTCAATCTTCTTCTCTCGGGATATCCATCTATGGAATGAGTGGAGGTAGATGCTCCCCTGGTTTCAGACCGCCCTTGTTTGTCCCGGAGACTTACACTATTTGGATGGCCTCGGAGACTTTGGAGAGTTCTCCTAATTTGTACGATTTTGGACAATGGAGTGGGCATAATTCCCATGGATTGGGTAGGCACAGTCCTAATGTGTGGCTCCAGGGGCCCCAGCTTGGAGGGTGTGTGGCACAGGACTTTGAGGACAGAAGTCTGAAAACACAAACTCAGCTTAGGTTTGGGGACGTATGTATGGCAGGCCCAATCTAAAAACCATGAGAAGAATTCTTCAGGATATGAAGAAAGAGCGAGTCTGAGGCACTTGTTCAGGCTTTTGTCCCTGGAATTTGTATCAACGATGGCCGTGGAATGTGGAGAGGTCTCATGGGCCATGGACTAAACTTCCTCTCTGTGGATTTGGCCCGGTCCCAATTGTTTTTCGTCAATTGTAAGATGGGAGGTCTCCTTTCAGGTTTTTTACCTCAGGTGTCCCAACCAAAGATGAATTCCAAAGCAGAGCCCTGGGGAAGAGTAAAGGGTCAACCGAAACTATGGTTAAAAATTGGGGCCTGGGGGCATGGCCGGCCCAATATGCTGTCTCTTCATCCAGCCACTGAGAGGCCTTACTTGAGGACTGGGCTCAGGCTGAGGGTCACAATTTGTGTTTGTGACCAATGTGGCTGGCCCGCGAGCATGGCCTGGGCCTCATGGGCCACACTGGTTTCAACTACACTGGACTTTGAACAACATGCCAATCACAAGGCCTCTTGCCATGGGGAAAGTGTTCTGATTTCTGCATCATTTTCAACCCTGGGCAGTGTTTGGAGATAAGGTCTAGGTTCTGAAGCCTGAAAATCGCAGTTGGGAAGAGATGACAACCTAAGTCCTTGGCGGGTCTGATGTGCTCACTGTTCGGTCAGCTGCCTGGGTGTTCTTCAGGAGGCTCGGGCTCAGGGTGTGTCAGACAGTGCATTAGTGCCCAGGTTAGACTATATAATTTGGGTACAGTCGAGTGCCGTGTAGTGTTTTCCTCATTTGAGGTGCCTGGGCTGCTCATTAGGCAAGATATTCTTTCTAGAGGGCAGGCAGAGTGCTGCATTGTGGGTCCGGAATTGCCAAACTTAGGGCTTCTGGGCCAGGAGTGTGAGGACAGAAGTCTGAGAACACAAGCTAGACTTGGGCTTCAGGCCGAGGGCACGGCAGGTACCCCCTGCAGATCTGAACCAATATCTCATGCATCTGAAGTCACGGCGAGGATCAGACGTTGGCTCAGGTTGGAGTTTCTGTGCATGACTGCCCCTTCATGAACGGAGCGGAATCTCAAGGCCATGGAGATTTTCCACGTTGGGAGTTGTGGGATGCCCCCTTCAAGGATTCCTTTTGCGGTACAATGGAGTCCTGTTGGACAGCTCCAGGTGATCCCATATGGAATGACTCCAGAGCACCGTTCGAGGATGGATGCCAGGGAAGCCTGCCTCGCATTCCAATTGTCTCCTAGCAACAACACAGTTGTGATCGGATGGCTCTGCGGGAGCAACCGAGGTGGCTAAGTTGAAATGGACTTTCCTGAAGATGGGGCCTAATGTCTGTTTGTGTCCATGAGGGCCTTGGAATGGGGCGGTGGCACCGGGACCCTGAAGTATTCTCCTACGTTTTTGGCATAGCTCCCATGCACAAGTTTCCTTGTGGAGACGAGATTTATTCTGATGGGTTCCTCAGGAAACGCCCTATGCTGGTATTGGAATCCATGGTTTTGAGGAGACATGCCTGTAAACCAAAGCAATGGATCCGATTATGGCCTAGGCTCCTGTCTGGTTTAATCTTCTCTGGGGACATCCATCTATGGTATGAGTGGAGGTAGATGCTCAGCTGGCGTCAGACCGCCATTGTTTGTCCCCGGAGACCTACACTAATGGGATGGCCTCGGGGACTTTGGAGGGTTCTCCTAATTTGTACACCTTTGGACAATGGAATGAGCAGAATTCCCATGGATTGGGTAGGCACAGTCCTAATGTGTGGCTCCAGGGGCCCCAGCCAGGAGGGCGTTTTGCCCAGGACTTTGAGGACAGAAGTCTGAAAACACAAACTCAGCTTAGGTTTGAGGACGTAGGTATGGCAGGCCCAATCTAAAAAGCCATGAGAAGAAATCTTCAGGATATGATAGAGCGAGTCAGAGGCGCTTGCTCAGGCTTTTGTCTCTGGATTTTGTATCAACGATGGCCGTGGAATGTGGGGAGGCCTCATGGGCCATGGACGAATCTTCCTCCTTGTGGATTTGGCCCGATCCCAATTGTTTTTCGTCAAACTGTGGGATGGGAGTTCTCCTTTCAGGTTTGTTACCTCAAATGTCCCAACAAAAGAGGAATTCCATAGCAGAACCCAGGGAAGAGTGAAGGGACAACCCAAACTATGGTTAAATTTGGGGTCTAGGGGCATGGCAAGCCCAATCTGCTGTCTAGACATCCAGCTTCTGAGAGGCCTTACTTGAGGACTGGGCTAGGGCTGAGTGTCACAATGTGTTTGTGAGGAACGTGTCCCGCGAGCATGGGCAGGGTCCCATGGGCCACACTGGTTTCAACTACACTGAACTTTGGACAACATGCCAATCACAAGGTCTCTTGCCATGGGGACGGAGTTCTGATTTCTGAATCATTTTCAACCCTGGGCAGTGGTTGGAGATAAGGTCTAGGTTCTGAAGCCTGAAAACCGCAGTTGGGAAGAGATGACGTCCTAAGGCCATGGCGGGTCTGATGTGCTCAGGGTGTGGTCAGCTGCCCGGGTGTTGGTCAGGAGGTTCGGGCTCTGGTGGTATCAGACAGTGCATTAGTGTTCAGGTAGCCTATATAATTTGGGTACAGTCGTGTGCCTTGTAGTTTTATCCTCATTTGAAGTGCCTAGGCAGCTCATTAGGCAAGATATTTTTTCTAGAGGGCAGGCAGAGTGCTGCATTGTGGGTCCGGAATTGCCAAACTTGGGGTCTTCTGGGCCAGGAGTGTGAGGACAGAAGTCTGAGAACACAAGATGGACTTGGGCTTCAGGCCGAGGGGATGGCAGGTACCCCCTGCAGATCTGATCCAATATCTCAAACATCTGAAGTCACGGCGAGGATCAGACGTTGGCTCAGGTTGGAGTTTCTGTTCATGCTGCCCCTTCATGAACGGAGCGGAAACTCAAGGCCATGGAGGTTTTCCCACGTGGGAGTTGTTGGATGGCCCCTTCAAGGATTCCTTCTGCGGGACAATAGAGACCTGTTGGGCAGCTCCAGGATATCCCATATGCAATGACTCCAGAACAACGTTCGAGGTTGGATGCCAGGGAATCCCGCCTCGCATTCCAATTGTCTCCTAGCAACAAGACAGTTGAGATCGGATGGCTCTGCAGGAGCAACAGGGGTGGCTGAGTTTTAATGGACTTTCCTGAGGATGAGGCCTAATGTGTGTTTGTGTCCATGAGGGCCTTGCAATGGGGCGGTGGCACTGGGACCATGAAGTATTCTCCTAAGCTTTTGACATAGCTCCCATGCTCAAGTTTCCTTGTGGAGACGAGATTTATTCTGATGGGTGCCTCAGGAAAACCCCTATGCTGGTATTGCAATCCAGGCTTTTGAGGAGACATGCCTGTAAACCAAAGCAATGGATCCGAATATGGCCTACGGTCCAGTATAGTTCAATCTTCTTCTCTCTGGATATCCATCGATGGAATGAGTGGAGTTAGATGCTCCCCTGGTTCCAGACCGCCCTTGTTTGTCCCCGGAGACTTACTCTATTGGGATGGCCTCGGGGACTTTGGAGAGTTCTCCTAATTTGTACGATTTTGGACAATGGAGTGGGCATAATTCCCATGGATTGGGTAGGCACACTCCTAATGTGTGGCTCCAGGGGTCACAGCCTGGAGGGAGTGTGGCCCAGGACTTTGAGGACAGAAGTCTGAAAACACAAACTCAGCTTAGGTTTGGGGACGTATGTATGGCAGGCCCAATCTAAAAACCATGAGAAGAATTCTTCAGGATATGAAGAAAGAGCGAGTCTGAGGCACTTGTTCAGGCTTTTGTCCCTGGAATTTGTATCAACGATGGCCGTGGAATGTGGAGAGGTCTCATGGGTTATGGACGAAACTTCCTCTCTGTTTATTTGGCCCAGTCCCAATTGTTTTTCGTCAATTGTAAGATGGGAGGTCTCCTTTCAGGTTTTTTACCTCAGGTGTCCCAACCAAAGATGAAATCCAAAGCAGAGCCCTGGGGAAGAGTAAAGGGTCAACCGAAACTATGGTTAAAAATTGGGTCCTGGAGGCATGGCCGGCCCAATATGCTGTCTCTACATCCAGCCACTGAGAGGCCTTACTTGAGTACTGGGCTCAGGCTGAGGGTCACAATTTGTGTTTGTGACCAATGTGGCTGGCCCGCGAGTATGGCCTGGGCCTCATGGGCCACACTGGTTTCAACTACACTGGACTTTGTACAACATGCCAATCACAAGGTCTCTTGCCATGGGGAAGGTGTTCTGATTTCTGCATCATTTTCAACCCTGGGCAGTGTTTGGAGATAACGTCTAGGTTCTGAAGCCGGAAAACCACAGATGGGAAGGGATGACGACCTAAGGCCATGGCGGGTCTGATATGCTCAGTGTGCGATCAGCTGCCTGGCTGTTGGTCAGGACGTTCTGGCTCAGGTGTAATCAGACAGTGCATTAGTGTTCAGGTTAGACTATATAATTTGGGTACAGTCAAGTGCCGTGCAGGTTTATCCTCACTTGAGTTCTGGGCAGTTCATGGGGCAAGTTATTTTTTCTAGAGGGCAGGCAGAGTGCTGCATTGTGGGTCCGAAATTGCCAAACTTGAGGGCTTCTGGGCAAGGAGTGTGAGGACAGAAGACTGAGAACACAAGCTAGACTTGAGCTTCAGGCCGAGGACACGGCAGGTACCCCCTGCAGATCTGAACCAATATCTCATGCATCTGAAATCACGGCGAAGATCAGACTTTGGCTCAGTTTGGAGTTTCTGTGCATGACTGCCCCTTCATGAATGAAGCGGAAACTCAAGGCCATGCAGGTTTTCCCACGTTGGGAGTTGTGGGATGCCCCCTTCAAGGATTCCTTCTGCGGGACAATAGAGACCTGTTGGGCAGCTCCAGGACATCCCATGTGGAATGACTCAAGAGCACTGTTCGAGGATGGATGCCAGGGAAGCCCGCCTCGCATTCCAATTTTCCTAGCAACAAGACATGTGAGATCGGATGACTCTGCGGGAGCAACCGGGGTGGCTGAGTTGAAATGGACTTTCCTGAGGATGGGGCCTAATGTGTGTTTGTGTCCATGAGGGCCTTGGAATGGGGCGGTAGCACCGGGACCCTGAAGTATTCTCCTAAGTTTTTGACATAGCTCCCATGCACAAGTTTCTTTCTGGAGACGAGATTTGTTCTGATGGGTGCCTCAGGAAACCCCCTATGCTGGAATTGGAATCCAGGCTTTTGAGGGGACATGCCTGTAAACCATACAATGGATCCGAATATGGCCTAGGGTCCTGTCTGGTTCCATCTTCTTCTGTGGGGACATCCATCTATGGTATGAGTGGTGGTAGACGGTCTCCTGGTGTCAGACTGCCCTTGTTTGACCCGGGAGATATATACTATTCTGATGGCCTCGGGGACTTTGATGGGTTCTCCTAACTTGTACGATTTTAGACAATGGAATGGGCAAAATCCCATGGATTGGGTAGGCACAGTCCTAATGTGTGTCTCCAGGGGCCCCAGCCTGTAGGGTGTGTGGACCAGGACTTTGAGGACAGAAGTCTGAAAACACAAACTCAGCTTAGTTTTGGAGACGTAGGTATGGCAGGCCCAATGTACACACCATGAGAAGAACTCTCAGGATATGAAGAAAGAGAGAGTCTGAGGCCATTGCTCAGGCTTTTGTCTCTGGATTTCGTATCAACGATGTCCGTGGAATGTGGGGCGGCCTCATGGGCCATGGACAAATCTTCCTCTCTTTTTATTGTCCCAGTCCCAATTGTTTTTCGTCAATCTGTGGGAATGGATGTCTCCTTTCAGGTTTTTTACCTCAGGTGTCCCAACCATAGAGGAATTCCAAAGCATAACCCTGGGGAAGAGTGAAGGGACAACCCAAACTATGGTTAAAAATTGGGGCCTAGGGGCATGGCAGGCCCAATATGCTGTCTCTTCATCGAGCCACTGAGAGGCCTTACTTGAGGACTGGGCTCAGGCTGAGGGTCACAATGTGTGTTTTTGACCAATGTGGCCCGAGAGCGTGGGCGAACCTCATGGGCCACACTGGTTTCAACTACACTGAACTTTGGACAACATGCCAAACACAAGGTTTCTAGCCATGGGGAAGGAGTTCTGATTTCTGCATCATTTTAAACCCTGGGCAGTGGTTGGAGATAAGGTCTAGGTTCTGACGCCTTAAAACCGCTGTTGGGAAGAGATGACGACCTAAGGCAATGGCGGGTCGGACCTGCTCAGTGTGCGGTCAGCTGCCTGTGTGTTGGTCAGCAGTTTCGGGCTCAGGTTTTGTCAGACAGTGCATTCGTGCCCAGGTTAGACAATATAATTTGGGTACAGTCGAGTGCCGTGTAGGTTGATTCTCATTTGTGGTGCCTGGGCAGCTCATTAGGCAATATATTCTTTTTGGAGGGCAGGCAGAGTGCTGCATTTTGGGTCCGGAATTGACAAACTTGAGGGCTTTTTGGCCAGGAGTGTGAGGACAGAAGTCTGAGAACACAAGCTAGACTTGGGCTTCAGGCCGAGGGCACGGCAGGTACCCCCTGCAGATCTGAACCAATATCTCAAGCATCTGAAGTCACGGCGAGGATCAGACGTTGGTCAGTTTGGAGTTTCTGTGCATGACTGCCCCTTCATGAACGGAGCAGAGACTCAAGGCCATGGAGGTTTTCCCACGTTGGGAGTTGTGGGATGCCCCCTTCAAGGATTCCTTGTGCGGGACAATTGAGACCTGTTGGGCAGCTCCAGGACATCACATATGGAATGACTCCAGAGCACTGTTAGAGGATGCATGCCCGGAAGCCTGCCTCACATTCCAATTGTCTCCTATCAAAAAGACAGTTGAGATCTGATGGCTCTGCTGGGGTGGCTGAGTTGAAATGGACTTTCCTGAGTATGGGGCCTAATGAGTGTTTATGTCCATGGGGGCCTTGGAATGGGGTGGAGGCACCGTGACCCTGAAGTATTCTCCTAAGCTTATGACATGTCTGCCTTGCACAAGTTTCCTTCTGAAGACCAGATTTGTTCTGATGGTTGCCTCAGGGAACACCCTATGCTGGTATTGGAATCCAGGCATTTGATGAGACATGCCTGTAAACCAAAGCAATGGATCCGAATATGGCCTAGAGTCCTGTCTGGTTCAATCTTCTTCTCTGGGTTCATCCATCTATGGTATGAGTGGAAGTGGATGCTTAGCTGGTGTCAGACCGCCCTTGTTTGTCCCGGGAGTCCTACACTATTGGGATGGCCTCGGAAACTCGGGAGGGTTCTCCTAAATTGTACTTTTTTGGACAATGGAATGGGCAGAATTCCCATGCATGGGGTAGGCACAGTCCTAATGTGTGGCTCCAGGCGCCCCAGCCTGGAGGGTGTGGGGCCCAGGACTTTAAGGAAGGAAGTGTGAAAACACAAACTCAACTTAGGTTTAGGGACATAGGTATGGCAGGCCCAATTTACAAACCAAGAGAAGAACACTTCAGGATATAAAGAATGAGCGAGTCTGATGCGCTTGCTCAGGCTTTTGTCTCTGGATTTTGTATCAACGATGGCCGTGGAATGTGGGGAGGCCTCATGGGCCATGGACGAATCTTCCTCTCTTTGGATTTGGCCCAGTCCCAATTGTTTTTCGTCAATCTGTGGGAATGGATGTCTCCTTTCAGGTTTGTTACCTCAGGTGTCCCAACCAGAGGAATTCGAAAGCAGAGCACTGGGGAAGAGTGAAGGGACAACCCAAACTATGGTTAAAAATTGGGGCCTAGGTGCATGGAAGGCCCAATATGCTGTCTCTTCATCCAGCCCCTGAGAGGCCTTACTTGAAGACTGGGCTCAAGCTGAGGGACACAATGTGTGTTTTTCACCAATGTGGCCCGAGAGCGTGGGCGAGACCTCATGGGCCACACTGGTTTCAACTACACTGAACTTTGGACAACATGTCAATCACAAGGTTTCTAGCCATGGGGAAGGAGTTCTGATTTCTGCATCATTTTCAACCTTGGGCTGTGGTTGGAGATAAGGTCTAGGTTCCGAAGCTGAACCCCAGTTGGGAAGAGATGACGACCTAATGCCTTGGCGGGTCATATGCGCTCAGTGTGCGGTCAGCTGCTTGGGTGTTGGTCAGCAGTTTCGGGCTCAGGTTGTGTCAGACAGTGCATTAGTGCCCAGGTTAGACTATATAATTTGGGTACAGTCGAGTGCCGTGAAGGTTTATCCTCATTTGAGGTGCCTGGGCAGCTCATTAGGCAAGATATTTTTTCTAGAGGGCAGGCAGAGTGCTGCATTGTGGGTCCAGAACTGCCAAACTTGAGGGCTTCTGGGCCAAGGGTGTGAGGACAGAAGTCTGAGAACACAAGCTAGACTTGGGCTTCAGGACGAGGGCATGGCAGGTACCCCTTGCGGATCTGAACCAATATCTCAAGCATCTGAAGTTACGGCGAGGATCAGACGTTGGCTCAGGTTGGAGTTTCTGTGCATGACTTCCCCTTCATGAACGGAGCGGAGTATCAAGGCCATGGAGGTTTTCCCACGTTGGGAGTTGTGGGATGCCCCCTTCAAGGATTCCTTGTGCGGGACAATTGAGACCTGTTGGGGAGCTCCAGGTCATCCCATATGGAATGACTCTAGAGCACCGTTCGAGGATGGATGCCAGGGAAGCCCGCCTCACATTCCAATTGTCTCCTAGCAACAAGACAGTTGAGATCTGATGGCTCTGCTGGGTGGCTGAGTTGAAATGGACTTTCCTGAGGATGGGGCCTAATGGGTGTTTGTGTCCATGGGGACGTTGAAATGGGGTAGTGGCACCGGGACCCTGAGTATTCTCCTAAGTTTTTGACATAGCTGCCATGCACAAGTTTCCTTGTGGAGAAGAGATTTGTACTGATGGGCCTCATTTAACCCCTTATGCTGGAATTGGAATCCAGGCTTTTGAGGAGACATGCCTGTAAACCAAAGCAATGGATCCGAATATGGCCTAGGGTCCTTTCTGGTTCCATCTTCTTCTCTGGGGACATCCATCTATGGTATGAGTGGAGGTAGACGGTCAGCTGGTGTCAGACCGCCCTTGTTTGTCCCGGGAGACCTACACTATTGGGATGGCCTCGCGGACTTTGAAGGGTTCTCCTAATTTGTACGATTTTGGACAATGGAATGGGCAGAATTCCCATGGATTAAGTAGACAGTGTCCTAATGTGTGGCTCCAGGGGCCCCAACCTGGAGGGTGGGGCCCAGGACATTGAGGGAGGAAGTCTGAAAACACAAACTGAGCTTAGGTTTGGGGACATAGTTATGGCAGTCCCAATCTACAAACCATGAGAAGAACTCTTCAGGATATAAAGAATGAGCGAGTCTGATGCGCTTGCTCAGGCTTTTGTCTCTGGATTTTGTATCAACGATGGCTGTGGAATGTCGGGGAGGCCTCATGGGCCATGGACGAATCTTCCTCTCTGTGGATATGGCCCGGTCCCAATTGTTTTTCGTCAATCTGTTGGAATGGATGTCTCCTTTCAGGTTTGTTACCTCAGGTGTCCCAACCAAAGAGGAATTCCAAAGAGGAGCCCTGGGGAAGAGTGAAGGGACAACCCAAACTATGGTTAAAAATGGGGGCCTAGGGGCATGGCAGGCCCAATATGCTGTCTCTTAATCCAGCCACTGAGAGGCCTTACTTGAGGACTGGGCTCAGGCTGAGGGTCACAATGTGTTTATTTGACCAATGTGGCCCAGAGCGTGGGCGAGACCTCATGGGCCACACTGGTTTAAACTACACTGAACTTTGGACAACATGCCAATCACAAGGTTTCTAGTCATGGGGAAGGAGTTCTGATTTCTGCATCATTTTAAACCCTGGGCAGTGGTTGGAGATAAGGTCTAGGTTCTGAAGCCTGAAAACCGCAGTTGGGAAGAGATGACGACCTAATGCCTTGGCGGGTCATATGCGCTCAGTGTGCGGTCAGCTGCCTGGGTGTTGGTCAGCAGTTTCGGGCTCAGGTTGTGTCAGACAGTGCATTAGTGCCCAGGTTAGACTATACAATTTGGGTACAGTCGAGTGCCGTGTAGGTTTATCCTCATTGAGGTGCCTGGGCAGCTCATTAGGCAAGATATTTTTTTTAGAGGGCAGGCAGAGTGCTGCATTGTGGGTCCAGAATTGCCAAACTTGAGGGCTTCTTGGCCAGGAGTGTGAGGACAGAAGTCTGAGAACACCACTAGACTTGGGTTTCTGGCCGAGGGCACGGCAGGTACCCCTTGCAGATCTGAACCAGTATCTCAAGCATCTGAAGTCACGGCGAAAGTCAGACGTTGGCTCAGGTTGGAGTTTCTGTGCATGACTTCCCATTCATGAATGGAGCGGAGTCTCAAGGCCATGGAGGTTTTCCCACGTTGGGAGTTGTGGGATGCCCCCTTCAAGGATGCATTCTGCGGGACAATTGAGAACTGTTGCGCAGCTCCAGGACATCCCATATGGAATGACTCCAGAGCACCGTTCGAGGATGGATGCCAGGGAAGCCCGCCACGCATTCCAATTGTCTCCTAGCAACAAGACAGTTGAGATCTGATGGCTCTGCTGGGGTGGCTGAGTTGAAATGGACTTTACTGAGGATGGGGCCTAATGGGTGTTTGTGTCCATGGAGGCCTTTAAATGGGGCGGTGGCACCGGGACCCTGAAGTATTCTCCTAAGCTTTTGACATAGCTCCCATGCTCAAGTTTCCTTGAGACGAGATTTGTTCTGATGGGTTCCTCAGGAAACCCCCAATGCTGGTATTGGAATCCAGGCTTTTGAGGAGACATGCCTGTAAACCAAAGCAATGGATCCGATTATGGCCTAGGGTCCTGTCTGGTTCAATCTTCTTCTCTGGGTTCATCTTCTATGATACGAGTGGAGGTGGATGCTCAGCTGGTGTCAGACAGCCCATGTTTGTCCCGGGACCTACACTTTTGGGATAGCCTCGGGGAGTTTGGAGGGTTTTCCTAATTTGTACGATTTCGGACAATGGAATGGGCAGAATTCCCATGGATTGGGTAGGCACAGTCCTAATGTGTGGCTCAAGGGGCCCAAGCTTGGAGTTGTGTGGCCCAGGACTTTGAGTACAGAAGTACGAAAAAACAAACTAAGCTTAGCTTTGGGGACGTAGGTATGGCATGCTCAATCTACAAACCATGAGAAGAACACTTCAGGATATAATGAAAGAGCGAGTCTGAAGCGCTTGCTCAGGCTTGTCTCTGAATTTCGTATCAATGATGGCCGTGGAATGTGGGGAGGCCCCATGGGCCATGGACGAATCTTCCTCTCTGTGGATTTTGCCTGGTCCCAATTGTTTTTCGTCAAGCTGTGGGATGGGAGGTCTCCTTTCAGGTTTGTTACCTCAGGTGTCCCAACCAAAGAGGAATTCAAAAGCAGAGCCCTGGGGAAGATTGAAGGGACAACCCAACCTATCTTTAAAAATGGGGCCTATGGGCATGGCAGGCCCAATATGCTGTCTCTTCATCCAGCCACTGAGGGGCCTTACTTGAAGAATGGGCTCAGGCTGAGGGTCACAATGTGTGTTTGTGACCAATGTGGCTCATGAGCATGGGCGGGGCCTCGTGGACCACACTGGTTTCAACTACACTGAACTTTGGACAACATGCCAATCACAAAGATTCTTGCCATGGGGAAGGAGTTCTGATTTCCGCATCATTTCAACACTGGGCAGTGGTTGGAGATAAGGTTAGGTTCTGAAACCTGAAAACCGCAGTTGGGAAGAGATGACGACTTAAGGCCATGGCGATCTGATGTGCTCAGTGTGCAGTCAGCTCCCTGGGTGTTGGTCAGGAGGGTCGGGCTCAGGGTGTGTCAGACAGTGCATTAGTTCCCAGGTTAGACTATATAATTTGGGTAGAGTCGAGTGCCGTTAGGTTAATCCTCATTTGAGGTGCCTGGGCATCTCATTAGGCAAGCTATTATTTTTAGAGGGCAGGCCGAGTGCTGCATTGTGGTTCCAAAATTGCCAAACTTGAGGGTTTCTGGGCCAGGAGTGTGAGGACAGAAGTTTGAGAACACAAGCTAGACTTGGGCTTCAGGCCAAGGGCACGGCAGTTACCCCCTACACATCTGAACCAATATCTCAAGCATCTGAAGTCACGGCGAGGATCAGACGTTGGCTCAGGTTGGAGTTTCTGTGCATGACTGCCCCTTCATGAATGAAGCGGAGTCTCAAGGCCATGGAGGTTTTTCCACGTTGGGAGATGTGGGATGCCCCCTTGAAGGATTCCTTGTGCGAGACAATTGAGACCTGTTGGGCAGCTCCAGGACATCCCCTATGGAATGACTCCAGACCATCGTTCGAGGATGGAAGCCAGGGAGCCCGCCTCACATTCCAATTGATTCCTAGCAACAAGAGGGTCTAGATCTGATGGCTCTGCGGGAGCAACCGGGGTGGTTGAGTTGAAATGGACTTTCCTGAGGATGGGGCCTAGTTTGTGTTTGTTTCCATGAGGGCCTTGGAATGGGTCGTGAGCCTGGAGATTGTGTGGGTCCAGGCTGTGGGCACAGAAGTCTAAAAACACAAAATCAGCTTATGGGTGGCTCCTAGGGTATGGGAGGCCGGATGTACAGCCCGAGAGGGAGCTCCTGGTCCTCAGAAACAAGGGCGAGTGGGAGGCGTTCCTTCAGGCTTTTGTCTCTGGATGTTGTGTCCGGGATAGCCGTGGATTGGAGGGGTGGCCTCAGGGACTGTGGACGAGTATCCCTCTCTGGGTATTTGTCCCAGCTCCCAAGATTTTGGGGTCATTTTATGGGAAGGGTGGAGTCGTGTTGTCTGGCTCATGTGTCTCTCCAAGAAATGGACTCCAGAGCGGAGCCCCAGGTATGGGCGGGGCGACTGGAAAACTCAAACCCTGGTGAGGATTGGGTGCATAGGGGCTTGGCAAGCCCCATCTGCGGGCTTTTGGTCCAGGCCCTGACAGGCCTTTCTTTGACATGGGGCTCATGCTGAGGGTCACAGTGTGAATTTGTGCCCAAGCAGCACTCAAGTTTGGGTGTGGCATCAGGGGCCATGAAGGTTTCTCCTACCCTGAAGGTGTGACTCCATGCCAAGAGCAAGCTTGACAGATATGGGGAAGGAGGAGTTCTTTTTGGTGCTTGCGATACCCAGCTGTATGGAGAATTGATATAATGTCTAGGTTCAGATATATGAAAACCAAGGTCAGGAAGAGGTGACGGCATAAGACCATGGCGTTTCCGAAGTGCTGGGTGTGCGGCCAGCTGTCTCCTTGTCTGTTTGGACGTCTGGCTTCAGGCTGTGTCAGACAGAGCATGAGTGCCCAAAGCAGCCTATCCATTTCGAGTACCGTCGAGGCCCAAGCAGGTTGATCCTCATCTGGGTTTTCTGTAGAGCTCCACAGGGAAACGTTTTTCTTCCGTTGGGCAGACACTGGGCTGGGTTGTGGTTCTGGAGTTCCTTGTCCGGAGGGCTTGTTTGCCAGGAGTGTGAGGAAGGAAGTCTGAAAACACAAGCTAGCGTAAGTTTTGGGACCGAGGGCACGGCAGGCCCACTCTGCAGAGGATGAATCGAGATCTCCTGCACTGAGGTCATGTCAACTATGAGACGTGCCTCAGGCTAGAGTTTTTGTCCAGCATGGCCTCTTCCTGAAGGGTGTGTGGGCTTCATGAGGCCAGGGAGGTTTGCCTACGGTGGGATTTGTGAACTACTCCAAACCTCAAGGTTTTCTTCTGCACAAAAGTCGAGTCCTATTGGATGGTTCCAGGAGGCCCCATACGGAAAGACTTGAGAGCAGGTGTCTAAGCATGGATGCCTGGGAACGCCACCTCATATTCCCACTCTTTAGTCAGGACAAGTCAGGCTCAATCTGCGGGCTCCTGGGTGAGCTACCCAGAGGGGAGAGTTGAAATGGACTCTCCTGAAGATGAGTCCTACTGTGGCTTGGTGGTCTGGGAGACCTTGGAATGTGGAGGTGGCTCAGGGACTCTGCAGGATTCTCCAACCTGAGGTGTTTGACATGGCTCCAACAAGGAAGCTTCCCATGTGGAGACGAGAGGAGTTCTGTTCAGTGCCTCAGGAAAGCCCCATATCCTGTTTTTCGAACCAAAGCCTCTGAGGAGTGACACCTGGAAACCAAAGCAAGAGTTGAGATTAGGGCCTAAGGGCCTGTCCTGCTCAACCTTCTATCTCTGTGGACATCTGTGTGCCTGCCTTCATGGAGGTAGTTGCTCAGCTTGTGCCCGAATGCCCCTGTGTGTCCAGGGAGGCTCCCAGTAGTGGGATGTCCTCGGGGGCCTTGAGGTTTTTCATATTCTGGAGGTTTGTGGCCAAAGGAATGGACAGAATTTCCCAGGAGAGAGCATGCACGGTCCCCTGGTATGGCTCCAGAGGACCGAGCCTAGAGGCTGTGTTTGCCAGGGCTGTGGGGACAGATGTCTGAAAAAGCAAACTTGGCTCAGCTAGGGGCCAAGGTAATGGCAGGCCTAATCTCCAGTCCGTGAGAGGAGATCCTCTGGATAACACAGGAGGGCAAGTGGGAGGCAGTCGCTCAGGCTTTTGTCTCTGGGTGTTGCGTTCACAGTGGCCTTCAGGGTAGGTGTTGCCTCAGGGGCTGAGGGAGAGCCTTCCTCTCGGGGATTTTCCAAGCTCCCAAGTGTTTGGGTTCATTCTGTGGGAAGGGAAGAGTACTGTTTTCTGCCACAGGGGACTCCCCAGGAGAGGGACTCTAGAGCACAGCAGTCGGTTTCCTCAACTGGAATACACACCATTTAGTTAGTTCTGGGTGCCTACGGGCATGGGAAGCCCCATATGCGGGCTCTTGGTACAGTCACTGAGAGGCGTTACTTGAATAAGGTACTCACGCTGAGGGTCTCAATATGTGTTTGTGCCCAAGGCGGACCTCACGCATGGGTGTGGACTCATGGGCCATGCCGTTTTCTCCTACACTGAAGGTTTGAGTCACTGCCAGCAGCAAGGTTTCTTGCCATGGGGAAGGAAGGGTTCTGACTTGTGCATCCGGTTACCCCTGTGCAGGGATTGGAGATAAGGTCTAGGTTCCGATGACTGAAAACCCAGGTTGGGAATGGATGTTGGCCGAAGGCAGTGGCGGGTCCAATGTGCTGGGTGTGCAGCCAGCTGTGTCGGTGTCTGTTGGAAGGTCTGGGCTCAGGCTATTTGCGACAGAGCATCACTGTTTAAGGTAGCCTATGCAATTGGGATGTTGACGAGGTCCAAGCTGTTTGATACTCATTTGGCGTTTCTGGGCAGCACCATAGACAATGTTTTTCTCCTGGGAGGCAGGCAGAGTGCTTCATTGTGGCCCCAGAATTCCCAGTAGGGAGGGTTTGCGGGCCAGGAGTGTGAGGACGGAAGTCTGAAAACACAAGCTAGGGTGAGGATTGGAGCCAAGGGCAGAGCAGGCCCACTCTGCAGAGGCTGAATCAAAATCTCCTGCATCTGATGTCAGGCTGAGGATCAGACGTTGGCTGAGGCTGGAGTATGTGTCCATGTTGGCACCTTCATGAAGCGGTGGCCTCATGAGGCCAAGGAAGTTTTCCCACGCTGAGTTTGGAGGTTGCCCCAAACCACAAGGTTTCCTTCTGCGGGACATTCGAGTCCTGTTGCTTGGCTCCAGGACATACCATACAGAAGGACTGGAGAGTAGGGTTTGAAGGATGGATCCCTGTACAGCATGCCTCGCATTCCCATTGGCCATTAGCGACAAGATATGTTTGATCTGCTGCCTCTGGGGCACGCTACCCAGGGAGCTGAGTTGAAATGGCCTCTCCTGAGGATGCGTCATAATGTGTGTTTGGGTCCATGGAGACCTTGGAATGTGCTGGTTGTTCAGTGGCCCTGCGGAACTCTCCTACCTGAAGGGTTTGATACATCCCCAGTAAGAAAACTCCCCATGTGGAGACTAGAGAGGTTTGGTTTGGTGCCTCGGAAAAGCCCCGTGTGCTGGTCTACGAAAACAGTCCTCTGAGGACGGAAACATGGAAACCAAAGCTAAGGTTCATATAAGGGCCTGGGGGCCTGTACATTTCAACCTTCTATCTCTGGGGACACTGTCTGAGAGTCTAAGTGGAGATAGTTGCTCCGCTGGTGTCAGGGAGCCCCTCTTAGTCCAGAGTGGCCTAAACTATTGATGGCCTCAGGGGCCTTGGAGCTTTTCCCTAACCTCTAAGGTTGTGTCAATGGATTGGGCACACTTTCCTTGGAGAGGGCAGGCACAATCTTTCGCTGTGGCTCCAGAGGCCCTAGCCTGGAGGTTGTGTGGGTCCAGGCTGTGGGCACAGAAGTCTGAAAACTCAAACTCAGCTTATGAGTGGCGCCTATGGTATGGCAGGCCGGATGTACAGCCCGAGAGGGAGCTCCTGGGCCTCTGAAACAAGGGCGAGTGGGAGGCGTTCCTTCAGGCTTTTGTCTCTGGATGTTGTGTCCAGGATAGCCGTGGATTGGATGGGTGGCCTCAGGGACTGTGGACGAGTATCCCTCTCTGGGGATTTGTCCCAGCTCCCAAGATTTTGGGGTCATTTTATGGGAAGGGTGGAGTAGTGTTGTCTGGCTCATGTGTCTATCCAAGAAAGGGATTCCAGAGCAGAGCCCCAGGTATGGGCGGGGCGACTGGAAAACTCAAACCCTGGTGAGGATTGGGTGCATAAGGGCTTGGCAAGCCCCATCTGCGGGCTCTTGGTCCAGGCCCTGACAGGCCTTTCTTTGACATGGGGCTCATGCTGAGGGTCACAGTGTGAATTTGTGCCCAAGCAGCACTCAAGTTTGGGCGTGGCATCAGGAGCCATGAAGGTTTCTCCCACCCTGAAGGTGTGACTCCATGCCAAGAGGAAGCTTGACAGCCATGGGGAAGGAGGAGTTCTGTTTTGTGCTTGCGATACCCAGCTGTGTGGAGAATTGATATAATGTCTAGGTTCAGATATCTGAAAACCAAGGTTAGGAAGAGGTGACGGCATAAGACCATGGCATGTCCGAAGTTCTGGGTGTGCGGCCAGCTGTCTCCTTCTCTGTCTGGACGTCTGGCTTCAGGCTGTGTCAGATAGAGCATGGGTGCCCAGAGCAGCCTATCCAGTTCAGGGACCGTCGAGGCCCGAGCAGGTTGATCCTCATCTGGGTTTTCTGGAGAGCCCCACAGGGAAACGTTTTTCTTCCGTTGGGCAGACACTGGGCTGGGTTGTGGTTCTGGAGTTCCTAGTCCGGAGGGCTTGTTTGCCAGGAGTGTGAGGAAGGAAGACTTAAAACACAAGCTAGCGTAATGTTTGGGACCGAGGGTACGGCAGGCCTACTCTGCAGAGGCTGAATCGAGATCTCCTGCACTGAGGTCATGTCAACTATGAGACGTGCCTCAGGCTAGAGTTTTTGTCCAGCATGGCCTCTACCTGAAGGGTGTGGGGGCTTCATGAGGCCAGGGAGGTTTGCCTACGATGGGATTTGTGAACTACTCCAAACCTCAAGGTTTCCTTCTGCACGACAGTCGAGTCCTATTGGATGGTTCCAGGAGGCCACATACGGAAAGACTCGAGAGCAGGTGTCTAAGCATGGATGCCTGGGAACGCCACCTCATATTCCCACTCTTTAGTCAGGAAAAGGCAGGCTCAATCTGCGGTCTCCTGGGTGATCTACTCTGAGGGGAGAGTTGAAATGGACTCTCCTGATGATGAGTCCTACTGAGGCTTGTTGGCCTGGGAGACCTTGGAATGTGGAGGTTGCTCAGGGACACTGCAGGATTCTCCAACCTGAGGTGTTTGACAAGGCTCCAACAAAGAAGCTTCCCATGTGGAGACGAGAGGAGTTCTGTTCAGTGCCTCAGGAAAGCCCCATATCCTGTTCTTCGAACCAAAGCCTCTGAGGAGAGACACCTGGAAACCAAAGCGATTGTTGAGGTTAGGGCCTAAGGGCCTTTCCGACTCAAATATCTATCTCTGTTGACATCTGTGTGCATGCCTTCGTAGAGGTAGCTGCTCAGCTTGTGTCCGAAAGCCCCTGTGTGTCCAGGGAGGCTCCCAGTAGTGGGATGTCCTCGGGGGCCTTGAGGGTTCTCATATTCTGGAGGTGTGTGGCCAAATGAATTGACACAGTTTCCCAGGAGAGAGCAGGAACGGTCCTGTGGTATGGCTCTAGAGGGCCCAGCCTAAATGCTGTGTTTTCCATGGCGGTGGGGACAGATATCTGAAAAAGCAAACTTGGCTCAGCTAGGGGCCAAGGTAATGGCAGGCCTGATCTCCAGTCCGTGAGGGGAGATCCTCTGGATATCAAAGGAGGGGAGTGGGAGGCAGTCGTTCAGGCTTTTGTCTCTGGGTGTTGCGTTCACAGTGGCCGGTCAGTGTAGGGGTTCCCTCAGGGGGCGAGGAAGAGCCTTCCTCACGGGGGATTGTCCAAGCTCCCAAGTGTTTGGGTTCCTGGTGTGGGAAGGGAAGAGTACTGTTTTCTGCCACATCGGACCCCCCAGGGGAGGGATTCTTGGGCACAGCAGTGGGTTCCCTCAACTGGAATACACACCATCTTGTTAGTCCTGTGTGCCTACGGGCATGGCAAGCCACATATCAGGGCTCTTGGTCCAGTCACTGAGAGGCGTTACTTGAATAAGGTACCCACGCTGTGGGTCACAAATTGTGTTTGTGCCCAAGGCGGCAGTCACGCTTGGGCGTGGCCTCATGGGCCATGCCGTTTTCTCCTACACTGAAGGTTTGACTCACTGCCAGCAGCAAGGTTTCTTGCCATGGGTAAGGGGGAGTTGTGATTTCTGCATCACACTCACGCCTGGGCAGTGATTGGAGATAAGGTCTCGGTTCTGAAGTCTGAAAACTGAGATAGGGAAGAGATGATGACCTAAGGCCATGGCGGTTCCTGTGTGCTCAGTGTGTGGTCAGCTTTCTGGGTGTTGGTGAGGAGGTCCGGCCTCAGGTTGTGTCCGACAGTGCATTAGTGCCCAGGTTAGACTACATAATTTGGTTAATGTCGAGTGCTGTGTAGGTTTATCCTCATTTTAGGTGCCTGGGCAGCTCATGAGGCAATAATTTTTTTTCTAGATCAGGCAGAGTGTTGCATTGTGGGGCCGGAATTGCCAAACTTGAGGGCTTCGGGACCAGGAGTGAGAGGACGGAAGTCTGAGAAGACAAGCTAGACTTGGGTTTCAGGGCGAGGGCACGGTAGGTACCCCCTGCAGATCTGAACCAATATCTCATGCATCTGATATCAGGGCGAGGATCAGACGTTGCCTCAGGTTGGAGTTTCCGTGCATGAAGGCCGCTTCATGAAGGGAGCAGAATCTCGAGGCCATTGAGGTTTTCCCACGTTGGGAGTTGTGGGATGCCCCCTTCAAGGATTCCTTCTGCGGGACAATTGAGACATGTTGGACAGCTCCAGGACATCCCATATGGAATGACTCCAGAGCACCGTTCAAGAATGGATGCCTGGGAGCCCGCGTCGCATTCCAATTTTCTCCTAGCAACAAGACAGTTTAGATCTGATGGCTCTGCGGGAGCAATCTGGGTGGCTGAATTGAAATGGACTTGCCTGAGGATGCGTTCTAATGTGTTTTTGTGTCCATGAGGGCCTTGGAATGGGGCGGTGGCACCGGGACCCTGAAGTACTCTCCTAAGCTTTTGACATAGCTCCCATGCACAGGTTTCCTTGTGGAGACAAGATGAGTTCTGATGGTTGCCTCAGGAAAAACCCCATGCTCGTATTGAATTCAGGCTTTTGAGGACACATGCCTTAAACGAAGGCAAGGGATCCTATTATGGCCTAGGGTCCTGTCTGGTTCAATCTTCTTCTCTGGGGCATCCGTCTATGGTATGAGTGGAGGTAGATTATCAGCTGGTGTCAGACAGCCCTTGCTTGTTCCGGTCGACCTACACTATTGGGATGGCCTCAGGGACTTTAGAGGTTTCTCCTAATTTGTACGATTTTGGACCATGGAATGGGCAGAATTCCCATGGATTGGTAGGCACAGTCCTAATGTGTGGCTCCAGGGGCCCCAGCCTGGAGAGTGTGTGGCCCAGGACTTTGAAGACAGAAGTGTGAAAAAACAAACTCAGCTTAGGTTTGGGGACGTAGGTATGGCAGGCCCGATCTACAAACCATGAGAAGAACTCTTCAGTATATGTAGAAAGTGCGAGTCTGAGGCGCTTGCTCAGGCTACTATCTCTGGATTTTGTATCAGCGATGGCCGTGGAATGTCGGGGAGGCCTCATGGGCCATGGACGAATCTTCCTCTCTGAGGATTTGCCCCGATTCCCAATCGTTTTTCGTCAATTTGTGGTAAGGGAGGACTCCTTTCACTTTTGTCACCTCAGGTGTCTCACCAAAAGAGGAATTCCAAAACAAAGCCGTGGAGAAGACTGAAGGGACAACCCGAACTATGGTTAAAAATTGGGGCCTAGGGGCATGGCAAGCCCAATATGCTATCTCTTCATCCAGCCACTGAGAGGCCTTACTTGGGGACTGGGATCACGCTGAGGGTCACAATGTGTGTTTGTGACCAATGTGGCCCAAGAGCATGGGCGGGGCCTCATGGGCCACACTGTCTTCAACTACACTGAAGGTTGGACAACATGCCAACCACAAGGTTTCTTGCCATGGGGAAGGAGTTCTGATTTCTTCATCACGTTCAACCCTGGGCAGTGATTGGAGATAAGGTCTAGGTTCTGAAGCCTGAAAACCAGGGTTGGGAAGAGATGACGACCTAAGGCCATGGCGGCACGATGTGCTCAGTGTCCTGTTAGCAGTCTGGGTAAGCCAGAAGTTCCAGGCTCAGGCTGTGTCAGAAAGGGCATTAGTGCCCTGGTCAGCCTATGTATTTGGGGTACAGCCAAGGTAGGTGCAGGTTGATCCTCATTTGGGGTTACTGTGTCACCC
Source organism: Mustela nivalis (assembly GCF_964662115.1). Lineage (NCBI taxonomy): Eukaryota > Metazoa > Chordata > Mammalia > Carnivora > Mustelidae > Mustela > Mustela nivalis. Next base: position 103,157 of record NW_028135412.1, read on the forward strand.
CAGATGGCAAAGTTTTTCTTCTGTAGGGCAGGCAGAGTGCTGCATTGTAGTTCTCGATTGCCAAACGGGAGGGCCTATGGGCCAGTAGTCTGAGGACAGAATTCTGAAAACACAAGCTAGGCTTAGGTTTCTGGGTGAGGCCATGGCAGGCACAATCTACAGACCGGAATCGAGATCTCGTGCATCTGAAGTCAGGGCGAGGATCGGATGATCGCTCAGGTTGGATTTTCTGTCCCTGATGGCCCCTTCATGAATGGGGGGCATCACGAGGCCATGGGGGTTTTCCCACGATGGGAGTTGTGAGCAGCTCCAAAATGCAAACAGTCTTCTGCAGGAATGGAGACCTGTTGTTTGGCTCCAGGCCAATGATTCTGAGCAGGGTTCTAAGGATGGATGGCTGGGTAGCCCACCTCACATTCCAATTGTCTCCTAGCAACAAGTCAGGTTAGATCTGCTGGATCTGGGGGAGCAACCGAGGAGGCTGAGTTGAAATGGACTCTCCTGTGGATTTGTCCTAATGTGCTTTTGCGTCTATGGAGACCTTGGAATGAAGCTGTGGCACTGGGGCCCTGAAGGATTCTCCTAAACAGAGGCTTTGCACAGCTCCAACGTCCAAGTATCCCATGTGTAGATGAGATGTTTTATGATGGGTAAGTCAAGAAACAGCCATATGCTGGTTTTGAAATCCAGGCCTCTGAGGAGAGATGTTGGACACCAAAGAAATGGATCTGATTAGTGCCTAGGAGCCTGTTCTTTCCTTTTTAAATCTGGGGACATCTGTCTATGGGTCTGAGTGCAGGGAGGTGCTCCGATGGGCTCAGATTGCCCCTCTTTTTCCTGGGAAGCCACCACTATTGAGATGGATCAGGGAATTTGGAGGTTTATCCTATTAGAAAAGTTTTGGCCATTGGAATGGGAACACACAATTCCCTTGGTGAGGGCAAGTACAGTCCTCAGGTTTGGCTCCAGGGGCATGAGCCTGTAGGTTGTGTAGGCCAGGGCTGTTTGGACAGTTGTCTGGAAACACAAACTCGTCTTATGTTTCGGGACATAAATATAGCAGGACTGATCTACAGACCATGAGAAGAAGTCTTAGGGATATGAAAAAAGGGCGAGTGTGAGGATCTTGCTCAAGTTTTTGTCTCTGGATGCCGTGTCACTCATGGTCGTGAAATTTCTGGGTGACTTCATGGGAAATGGACGAGTCTTACTCTCTGGTGGTTTGGCCCGCCCAAAGAATTTGGGATCATTCTGTGGGATGGAAGAAGTCCGTTTTTTTGTTGTTGTTTTCTTTTTTAACCTGAGGTGTCCCACCAATTGAGGGGTTCCAAAGTAGAGCCCTGGGGAGGGGCAATTGGGCAATCAGAAATCTGGTTAAAAATTAGGTCCTAGGGACATATCAAGCCCATTATGGCATCTAATTGTCCAGCCACTGAGAGGACTTCCTAGAGGACAGGACTCATGCAGAGGGTCACAATGCGTGTTTATGCACTCGTCGCACTCAAGAATGGGCTGGGCCTCAGGGTGAATGCTGGTTTCTCCTACACTGAACGTTGGACAACGTGCCAACCACAAGGTTTCTTGCCATGGGTAAGGAGGAGTTGTGATTTCTGCATCACACTCACGCCTGGGCAGTGATTGGAGATAAGGTCTCGGTTCTGAAGCCTGAAAACTGAGATAGGGAAGAGATGATGACCTAAGGCCATGGCGGGTCTTATGTGCTCAGTGTGTGGTCAGCTTTCTGGGTGTTGGTGAGGAGGTCCGGGCTCAGGTTGTGTCCGACAGTGCATTAGTGCCCAGGTTAGACTACATAATTTGGGTAAAGTCGAGTGCTGTGTAGGTTTATCCTCATTTAAGGTGCCTGGGCAGCTCATGAGGCAATAGTTTTTTCTAGAGGGCAGGCAGAGTGCGGCATTGTGGGTCCGGAATTGACAAACTTGAGGGCTTCGGGACCAGGAGTGTGAGGATGGAAGTCTGAGAAGACAAGCTAGAATTGGGATTCAGGGAGAGGGCACCCCAGGTAACCCTGCAGATCTGAACGAATATCTCATGCATCTGGAGTCAGCGCGAGGATCAGACGTTGGTTCAGGTGGGAGTTTCCGTGCATGACGGCCGCTTCATGAAGGGAGCAGAATCTCGAGGCCATTGAGGTTTTCCCCCGTTGGGAGTTGTGGGATGCCCCCTTCAAGGATTCCTTCTGCGGGACAATTGAGACATGTTGGACAGCTCCAGGACATCCCATATGGAATGACTCCAGAGCACCGTTCGAGAATGGATGCCTGGGAAGCCCTCCTCGCATTCCAATTGTCTCCTAGCAACAAGACAGTTTCGATCTGATGGCTGTGAGGGAGCAAACTGGGTGGCTGAATTGAAATGGACTTTCCTGAGGATGGGTCCTAATGTGTTTTTGTGTCCATGAGGGCCTTGGAATGGGGCGGTGGACCCGGAAACCTGAAGTACTCTCCTAAGATTTTGACATAGCTCCCATGCACAGGTTTCCTTGTGGAGACGAGATGAGTTCTGATGGGTGCCCCAGGAGAACGCCTATGCTCGTATTGGAATCGGGCTTTTGAGGAGCCATGCCTGTAAACCAAGGCATTGGATCCTATTATGGCCTAGGGTCCTGTCTGGTTCAATCTTCTTCTCTGGGGACATCCATCTATGGTATGAGTGGAGGTAGATTATCAGCTAGTGTCAGACAGCCCTTTTTTGTTCCGGTCGTCCTACTCTATTGGGATGGCCTCAGGGACTTTGGAGGTTTCTCCTAATTTGTACGATTTTGGACCATGGAATGGGCAGAATTCCCATGGACTGGTAGGCACAGTCCTAATGTTTGGCTCCAGAGGCCCCAGCCTGGAGAGTGTGTGACCAAGGACTTTAAGGACAGAAGTCTGAAAACACAAACTCAGCTTAGGTTTGGGGACGTAGGTATGGCAGGCCCGATCTACAAACCATGAGAAGAACTCTTCAGGATATGAAGAAAGTGCGAGTCTGAGGCGCTTGCTCAGGCTTTTGTCTCTGGATTTTGTATCAGCGATGGCCGTTGAATGTCGGGGAGGCCTCAGGGGCCATGGATGAATCTTCCTCTCTGAGGATTTGCCCCGATTCCCAATCGTTTTTCGTCAATCTGTGGTATGGGAGGGCTTCTTTCAGTTTTTTTACCCAGGTTCCCACCAAAAGAGAAATTCCAAAGCCAAGCCGTGGGGAAGACTGAAGGGACAACCCGAACTATGGTTAAAAAATGGGACCTAGGGGCATGGCAAACCCAATATGCTATCTCTTCATCCAGCCACTGAGAGCCCTTACTTGGGGACTGGGCTCACGTTGAGGGTCACAATGTGTGTTTGTGACCAATGTGGCCCAAGAGCATGGGCGGGGCCTCATGGGCCACACTGTCTTCAACTACACTGAAGGTTGGACAACATGCCATCCACAAGGTTTCTTGCCATGGGGAAGGAGTTCTGATTTCTGCATCACGTTCAACCCTGGGCAGTGATTGGAGATAAGGTCTAGATTCTGAATCCTGAAAACCGAGGGAGGGAAGAGTTGACGACCTAAGGCCATGGCGGCTCGATGTGCTCAGTGTGCGGCTAGCAGTCTGGGTGGGCCAGGAGTTCAAGGCTCAGGCTGTGTCAGAAAGAGCATTAGTGCCCAGGTCAGCCTATGTATTTGGGGTAGAGACAAGGTAGGTGCAGGTTGTTCCTCACTTGGGATTACTGGGTCACCCCGGGGGCAATGTTGTTCTTCTGGAGGGCAGGCAGAGTGCTGCATTGTAGTTCTGGATTGCCAAACTGGAGGGCTTGTGGGCCAGTAGTCTGAGGACAGAAGTCTGAGAACACAAGCTAGGCTTCGCTTTCTGGGTGAGGACATGGCAGGCACAATCTACAGACCGGAATCGAGATCTCGTGCATCTGAAGGCAGGGCGAGGATCGGACGATCGCTCAGGTTGGAGTTTCTGTCCCCGATGGCCCCTTCATGAATGAAGGGCATCACGAGGCCATGGAGGTTTTCCTATGATTAAAGTTGTGAGCAACTCCAAACTGCAAAGAGTCTTCTGCAGGACAATTGAGACCTGCTGTTTGGCTCCAGGCCAATGATTCTGAGCAGGGTTCTAAGGATGGATGGCTTGGTAGCCCACCTCGCATTCCTATTGTCTCCTAGCAACAAGACAGGTTAGATCTGCTGGATCTGGGGGAGCAACCGAGGAGGGTGAGTTGAAATGGACTCACCTGGGGATGGGTCCTAATGTGCTTTTGTGTCTATGGAGACCTTGGAATGAAGCGGTGGCACTGGGGCCCTGAAGGGTTCTCCTAAACATAGGCTTTGCACAGCTCCAACGTCCAAGTATCCCATGTGTAGATGAGATGTTTTCTGATGGGTGAGTCAAGAAAGAGCCATATGCTGGTTTTGAAATCCAGGCCTCTGTGGAGAGAATCTTTGAAACCAAATCAATGGATCTGAAAAGTGCAAGGGGCCTGTACTATCCTTTTTAACTCTCGGGACATCTGTCTATGGGTCTGAGTGCAGGGAGGTGCTCCGATGGGCTTAGATTGCCCCTCTTTTTCCTGGGAAGCAACCACTATTGAGATGGATCAGGGACTTTGGAGGTTTATACTATTAGAAGGGTTGTGTCCATTGTAATGGGAACACACAATTCCCTTGGTGAGGGCAAGTACAGTCCTCAGGTTTGGCTCCAGGGGCCTGAGCCTGTAGGTTGTGTAGGCCAGGGCTGTTTGGACAGTTGTCTGGAAACACAAACTCGTCTTATGTTTCGGGACATAAATATGGCATGACTGATCTACAGACCATGAGGAGAACTCTTCGTGATTTGAAAAAAGGGCGAGTGTGAGGCTCTTGCTCAAGTTTTTGTCTCTGGATACCGTGTCACTCATGGTCGTGAAATTTCTGGGTGACTTCATGGGAAATGGACGAGTCTTACTCTCTGGTGGTTTGGCCCAGTCCAAAGAGTTTGGGGTGATTCTGTGGGATGGAAGAAGTTCGTTTTTTTTGTTGTTGTTATTTTCTTTTTTAACCTCAGGTGTCCCACCAAATGAGGGGTTCCAAAGTAGAGCTCTGGGGAGGGGCGATTGGACAATCAGAAATCTGGTTAAAAATTGGGGCCTAGGGACATATCAAGCCCATTATGGCATCTAATGGTCCAGCCACTGAGAGGACTTACTAGAAGACAGGACTCATGCTGAGGGTCATAATGCTTGTTTATGCCGTCGTCGCACTCAAGAATGGGCGGGGCCTCAGGGTGAATGCTGGTTTCTCCTACACTGAACGTTGGACAACGTGCCAACCACAAGGTTTCTTGCCATGGGTAAGGAGGAGTTGTGATTTCTGCATCACACTCACGACTGGGCAGTGATTGGAGATAAGGTCTCGGTTCTGAAGCCTGAAAACTGAGGTAGGGAAGAGATGATGACCTAAGGCCATGGCGGGTCTTATGTGCTCAATGTGTGGTCAGCTTTCTGGGTGTTGGTGAGGAGGTCCGGGCTCAGGTTGTGTCCGACAGTGCATTAGTGCCCAGGTTAGACTATATAATTTGGGTAAAGTCGAGTGCTGTGTAGGTTTATCCTCATTTAAGGTGCCTGGGCAGCTCATGAGGCAATAATTTTTTTCTACAGGTCAGGCAGAGTGCTGCATTGTGGGTCCGGAATTGCCAAACTTGAGGGCATCGGGACCAGGAGTGTGAGGACAGAAGTCTGAGAAGACAAGCTAAATTCGGGTTTCAGGGAGAGGGCACGGCAGGAACCCCCTGCAGATCTGAACCAATATATCATGCATCTGAATTCAGCGCGAGGATTAGAGATTGGCTCAGGTTGGAATTTCCGTGCATGACGGCCGCTTCATGAAGGGAGCAGAATCTCGAGGCCATTGAGGTTTTCCCACGTTGGGAGTTGTGGGATGTCCCCTTCAAGGATTCCTTCTGCGGGACAATTGAGACCTGTTGGACAGCTCCAGGACATCCCATATGGAATGACTCCAGAGCACGTTCGAGAATGGATGCCTGGAAAGCACGCCTCGCATTCCAATTGTCTCCCAGCAACAAGACAGTTTAGATGTGATGGCTCTGCGGGAGCAAACAAGGTGGCTGAGGACGGGTCCTAATATGTTTTTGTGTCCATGAAAACCTTGGAATGGGGCTGTGGCACCGGGACCCTGACGTACTATCCTAAACTTTTGACATAGCTCCCATGCACAGGTTTCTTTGTGGAGACGAGATGAGTTCTGATGGGTGCCTCAGGAAAACCCCTATGCTCTTATTGGAATCAGGCATTTGAGGAAACATGCCTGTAAACCAAGGCAATGGATCCTATTATGGCCTAGGGTCCTGTCTGCTTCAATCTCTTCTGGGGACATCCATCTATGGTATGAGTGGAGGTAGATTATCAGCTGGTGTCAGACAGCCCTTGTTTGTTCAGGTCGACCTACACTATTGGGATGGCCTCAGGGACTTTGGAGGTTTCTCCTCATTTGTACGATTTTGGACCATGGAATGGGCAGAATTCCCATGGATTGGTAGGCACAGTCCTAATGTGTAGCTCCAGGGGTCCCAGCCAGGAGAGTGTGTGGCCCAGGACTTTGAGGACAGAAGTCTGAAAACACCAACTCAGCTTAGGTTTGGGGACGTAGGTATTGCAGGCCCGAAATACAAACCATGAGAAGAACTCTTCAGGAAATGAAGAAAGTGCGAGTCTGAGGCGCTTGCTCAGGCTTTTGTCTCTGGATTTTGTATCAGCGATGGCCGTTGAATGTCGGGGAGTCCTCATGAGCCATGGACGAATCTTCCTCTCTGAGGATTTGCTCCGATTCCCAATTGTTTTTCGTCAATCTGTGGGATGGGAGGACTCCTTTCAGTTTTTTTACCTCAGGTGTCCCACCAAAAGAGAAATTCCAAAGCAAAGCCGTGGAGAAGACTGAAGGGACAACCCGAACTTTGGTTAAAAATTGGGGCCTAGGGGCATGGCAAGCCCATCATGCTATCTCTTCATCCAGCCACTGAGAGGCCTTACTTGGGGACTGGGCTCACACTGAGGGTCAAAATGTGTGTTTGTGACCAATGTGGCCCAAGAGCATGGGCGGGGCCTCATGGGCCACACTGGCTTCAACTACATTGAAGGTTGGACAACATGCCAACCACAAGGTTTCTTGCCATGGGGAAGGAGTTCTGATTTCTTCATCACGTTCAACCCTGGGCAGTGATTGGAGATAAGGTCTAGGTTCTGAAACCTGAAAACCGAGGTTGGGAAGAGATGACGACCTAAGGCCATGGCGGCTCGATGTGCTCAGTGTGCGGCCAGCAGTCTGGGTGGGCCAGGAGTTCCAGGCTCAGACTGTGTCAGAAAGGGCATTAGAGCCCTGGTCAGCCTATGTATTTGGGGTACAGCCAAGGTAGGTGCAGTTTGATCCTCACTTGGGGTTACTGGGAATCCCCAGAGGGCAATGTTTTTCTTCTGGAGGGCAGGCAGAGTGCGGCATTGTAGTTCTGGATTGCCAAACTGGAGGGCTTGTGGGCCAGTAATCTGAGGACAGAAGTCTGAGAACACAAGCTAGGCTTCGCTTTCTGAGTGAGGACATGGCAGGCACAATCTTCAGACCTGAATCGAGATCTCGTGCATCTGAAGTCAGGGCGAGGATCGGATGATCGCTCAGGTTGGAGTTTCTGTCCCTGATGGCCCCTTCATGAATGGGGGGCATCACGAGGCCATGGAGGTTTTCACACGATTGGAGTTGAGCAGCTCCAAACTGCAAAGAGTCTTCTGCAGGAATGGAGACCTGTTGTTTGGCTCCAGGCCAATGATTCTGAGCAGGGTTCTAAGGATGGATGGCTGGGTAGCCCACCTCGCATTCCTATTGTCTCCTAGCAACAAGACAGGTTAGATCTGCTGGATCCGTGGATCAACAGAGGAGGCTGAGTTGAATTGGACGCTCCTGGGGATGGTTCTTAATGTGCTTTTGTGTCTATGGAGACCTTGGAATGAAGCGGTGGCACTGGGGCCCTGAAGGGTTCTCCTAAACAGAGGCCTTGCACAGCTCCAACGTCCAAGTATCCCATGTGTAGATGAGATGTTTTCAGATGGGTGAGTCAAGAAAGAGCCATATGCTGGTTTTGAAATCCAGGCTTCTGAGGAGAGATGCCAGGAAACCAAAGCAATGGATCTGATTAGTGCCTAGGGGCCTGTTCTTTCCTTTTTAACACTCGGGACATCTGTCTATGGGTCTGAGTGCAGGGAGGTGCTCCGATGGGCTCAGATTGCCCCTCTTTTTCCAGGGAAGCCACCACTATTGAGATGGATCAGGAACTTTGGAGGTTCATCCTATTAGTAGGGTTGTGGCCATTGGAATGGGAACACACAATTCCCTTGGTGAGGGCAAGTACAGTCCTCAGGTTTGGCTCCAGGGGCATGAGCCTGTAGGTTGTGTAGGCCAGGGCTGTTTGGACAGTTGTCTGAAAACACAAACTCGTCTTATGTTTCGGTACATAAATATGGCAGGACTGATCTACAGACCATAAGGAGAACTCTTCAGGATTTGAAAAAAGGCCGAGTGTGAGGCTCTTGTTCAAGTTTTTGTCTCTGGATACCTTGTCACTCATGGTCGTGAAATTTCTGGGTGACTTCATGGGAAAAGGACGAGTCTTACTCTCTGGTGGTTTGGCCCACTACAAAGAGTTTGAGGTCATTCTGTGGGATGGAAGAAGTCCGTTTTTTTGTTGTTCTTGTTTTCTTATTTAACCTCAGGTGTCCCACCAAATGAGGGGTTCCAAAGTAGAGCCCTGGGGAGGGGCGATTGGACAATCAGAAATCTGGTTAAAAATTGGGGCCTAGGGACATGTCATGCCCATTATGGCATCTAATGGTCCAGCCACTGAGAGGACTTACTAGAGGACAGGACTCATGCTGAGGGTCACAATGCGTGTTTAGGCCCTCGTCGCACTCAAGAATGGGCGGAGCCTCAGGGTGAATGCTGGTTTCTTTTACACTGAACGTTGGACAACGTGCCAACCACAAGGTTTCTTGCCATGGGTAAGGAGGAGTTGTGATTTCGGCATCACAGGCACGCCTGGGCTGTGATTGGAGTAAGGTCTCGGTTCTGAAGCCTGAATACTGAGATAGGGAAGAGTTGATGACCTAAGGCCATGGCGGGTCTTATGTGCTCAGTGTGCGGTCAGCTTTCTGGGTGTTGGTCAGGAGGCCCATCCTCAGGTTGTGTCCGACAGTGCATTAGTGCCCAGGTTAGAATACATAATTTGGGTAAAGTCGAGTGCTGTGTAGGTTTATCCTCATTTAAGGTGCCTGGGCATCTCATGAGGCAATAATTTTTTCTACAGGTCAGGCAGAGTGCTGCATTGTGGGGCCGGAATTGCCAAACTTGAGGGCTTCGGGACCAGGAGTGTGAGGATGGAAGTCTGAGAAGACAAGCTAGACTTGGGTTTCAGAGCGAGGGCACGGCAGGTAACCCCTGCAGACCTGAACCAATATCTCATGCATCTGAAGTCAGCGCGAGGATCAGACGTTGGCTCAGGTTGGAGTTTCCGTGCATGACGGACGCTTCATGAAGGGAGCAGAATCTCGAGGCCATTGTGGTTTTCCCACGTTGGGAGTTGTGGGATGCCCCCTTCAAGGATTCCTTCTGCGGGACAATTGAGACCTGTTGGACAGCTCCAGGACATCCCATATGGAATGACTCCAGAGCTCCGTTCGAGGATGGATGCCTGGGAAGCCCGCCTCACATACCAATTGTCTCCTAGCAACAAGACAGTTTAGATCTGATGGCTCTGTGGGAGCAACCGGCGTGGATGAGTTGAAATGGACTTTCCTGATGATGGGTCCTAATGTGTTTTTGTGTCCATGAGGGCCTTGGAATGGGGCGGTTGCACAGGGTCCCTGAAGTACTCTCCTAAGCTTTTGACATAGCTCCCATGCACAGGTTTCCTTGTGGAGACGAGATGAGTTCTGATGGGTGCCTCAGGAAAACCCCTATGACCTTATTGGAATCAGGCTTTTGAGGATACATGTCTGTAAACCAAGGCAATGGATCCTCTTATGGCCTAGTGTCCTGTCTGGTTCAATCTTCTTCTCTGGGGACATCCATCTATGGTATGAGTGGAGGTAGATTATCAGCTTGTGTCTGACAGCCCTTGTTTGTTCCTGGCGACCTACACTATTGGGATGGCCTCAGGGACTTTGGAGGTTTCTCCTCATTTGTACGATTTTGGACCATGGAATGGGCAGAATCACCATGGATTGGTAGGCACAGTTCTAATGTGTGGCTCCTAGGGCACCAGCCTGGAGAGTTTGTGGCCCAGGACTTTGAGGACAGAAGTCTGAAAACACCAACTCAGCTTAGGTTTGGGGACGTAGTTATGGCAGCCCCGATCTACAAATCATGAGAAGAACTCTTCAGTGTATGAAGAAAGTGCGAGTCTGAGGCGCTTGCTCAGGCTTTTGTCTCTGGATTTTGTATCAGCGATGGCCGTAGAATGTCGGGGAGGCATCATGGGCCATGGACGAATCTTCCTTTCTGAGGATTTGCCCCGAATCCCAATTGTTTTTCGTCAATCTGTGGAATGGGAGGACTCCTTTCAGTTTTGTTACCTCAGGTGTCCCACCAAAAGAGGAATTCCGATGCAAAGCTGTGGAGAAGACTGAAGGGACAACCCGAACTATGGTTAAAAATTGGGGCCTAGGGGCATGGCAAGCCCAATATGCTATCTCTTCATCCAGCCACTGAGTGGCCTTACTTGAGGACTGGGCTCAGGCTGAGGGTCACAATGTGTGTTTTTGACAATGTGGCCCGAGAGCGTGGGTGAGACCTCATGGGCCACACTGGTTTCAACTACACTGAACGTTGGACAACATGCCAATCACAAGGTTTCTAGCCATGGGGAAGGAGTTCTGATTTCTGCATCATTTTCCACCCTGGGCAGTGGTTGGAGATAAGGTCTAGGTTCTGAAGCCTGAAAACCGCAGTTGGGAAGAAATGACGACCTAAGGCCATGGTGGGTCTGACGTGCTCAGTGTGCGGTCAGCTGCCTGGGTGTTGGTCAGGAGGTTCGGGCTCAGGTTGTATCAGACAGTGCATTAGTGCCCAGGTTAGACAATATAATTTGGTTATAGTCGAGTGCCGTGTAGGTTGATCCTCTATTGAGGTGCCTGGGCAGCTCATTAGGGAATATTTTCTTTCTAGAGGGCTGTCGGAGTGCTACATTGTGGGTCCGGATGTTCCAAACTTGAGGGCTTCTGGGCCAGGAGTGTGAGGACAGAAGTCTAGAACACAAGCTAGACTTCGGCTGAGGCCGAGGGAACGGCAGGTACCTCTTGCAGATCTGACCAATATCTCAAGCATCTGAAGTCAAGGCGAGGATCAGACGTTGGCTGAGGTTGGAGTTTCTGTGCATGACTTCACCTTCATGAACGGAGCGGAGTCTCAAGGCCATGGAGGTTTTCCCACGTTGGGAGTTGTGGGATGCCCCCTTCAAGTATTCCTTCTGCGGGACAATTGAGAACTGTTACGCAGCTCCTGGAAATCCCATATGGAATGACTCCCGAGCACCGTTCGAGGATGAATGCCAGGGAAGCCCGCCTCGCATTCCAATTGTCTCCTAGCAACAAGACAGTTGAGATGTGATTGCTCTGCGGGTGCAACCGGGGTGGCTGAGGTGAAATGTACTTTCCTGAGGATGGGGCCCAATGGGTGTTTGTGTCCATGTGGGCCTTAAAATGGGGCGGTGGCACCGGGACCCTGAGTATTCTCCTAAGTTTTTGACATAGCTGCCATGCACAAGTTTCCTTGTGGAGAAGAGATTTGTACTGATGGGCCTCATTTAACCCCTTATGCTGGAATTGGAATCCACGCTTTTGAGGAGACATGCCTGTAAACCAAAGCAATGGATCCGAATATGGCCTAGGGTCCTGTCTGGTTCCATCTTCTTCTCTGGGGACATCCATCTATGGTATGAGTGGAGGTAGACGGTCTCCTGGTGTCAGACTGCCCTGGTTTGACCCGGGAAACCTACACTATTGTGATGGCCTCAGGGACTTTGATGGGTTCTCCTAACTAGTACGATTTTAGACAATGGAATGGGCAGAATTCCCCTGGATGGGGTAGGCACAGTCCTAATTTGTGGCTCCAGGGGCCCCAGCCTGGAGGGTGTGTGGCCCAGGACTTTGAGGACAGAAGTCTGAAAACACAAACTCAGCTTAGGTTTGGGGACGAAGGTATGGCCGGACCAATCTACACACCATGAGAAGAACTCTTCAGGATATGAAGAAAGAGAGAGTCTGAGGCCATTGCTCAGGCTTTTGTCTCTGGATTTTGTATCAAAGATGGCCGTGGAATGTGGGGAAGCCTCATGGGACATGGACGAATCTTACTCTCTGTGGATTTAGCATGGTCCCAATTGTTTTTCGTCAATCTGTGGGGTGGGAGGTCTCCTTTCAGGTTTGTTACCTCAGGTGTCCCTACCAAAGAGAAATTCCAAAGCAGAGCCCTGGGGAAGAGTGAAGGGACAACACAAACTATGGTTAAAAATTGGGGCCTAGTGGCATGCAGGCCCAATATGCTGTCTCTTCATCCAGCCACTGAGAGGCCTTACTTGAGGACTGGGCTCAGGCTTAGGGTCACAATGTGTGTTTTTGACCAATGTGGCCCGAGAGCGTGGGCGAGACCTCATGGGCCACACTGGTTTCAACTACACTGAACTTTGGACAACATGCCAATCACAAGGTTTCTAGCCATGGTGAAGGAGTTCTGATTTCTCCATCATTTTCAACCCTGGGCAGTGGTTGGAGATAAGGTCTATGTTATGAAGCCTGAAAACCGCAGTTGGGAAGAGATGACGACCTAAGGCCATGGCGGGTCGGACCTGCTCAGTGTAGGTCAGCTGCCTGGGTGTTGGTCAGGAGATTCGGGCTCAGGTTGTGTCAGACAGTGCATTAGTGCCCAGGTTAGACAATATAATTTGGGTATAGTCGAGTGCCGTGTAGGTTGATCCTCATTTGTGGTGCCTGGGCAGCTCATTAGGCAATATATTCTTTTTGGAGGGCCAGCAGAGTGCTGCATTGTGGGTCCGGAATTGACAAACGTGAGGGTCTGGAGCAGGAGTGTGAGGACAGAAGTCTGAGAACACAAGCTAGACTTGGGCTTCAGGCTGAGGGCACGGCAGGTACCCCCTGCAGATCTGAACCAATATCTCAAGATTCTGAAGTCACGGTGAGGATCAGACGTTGGCTCAGGTTGGAGTTTCTATGCATGACTGCCCCTTCATGAACGGAGCGGAGTCTCAAGGCCATGAAGGTTTTCCTACTTTGGAGGTTGTGGGATGCCCCCTTGAAGGATTCCTTGTGCGGGACAATTGAGACCTGTTGGGCATCTCCAGGACATCCCATATGGAATAACTCCAGAGCACCATTAGAGGATGCATGCCAGGGAAGCCCGGCTCGCATTCCAATTGTCTCCTAGCAACAAGACAGTTGAGATCTGATGGCTCTGCTGGGGTGGCTGAGTTGATATGGACTTTCCTGAGTGTGGGGCCTAATGAGTGTTTATGTCCATGGGGGCCTTGGAATGGGGTGGAGACACCGTGACCCTGAAGTATTCTCCTAAGCTTTTGACATAGCTGCCTTGCACCAGTTTCCTTGTGGTGACGAGATTTGTTCTGATGGGTCCCGCAGGAAACCCCCTATGCTGGTATTGAAATCCAGGTATTTGATGAGACATGCCTGTAAACCAAAGCAATGGATCCGATTATGGCCTAGGGTCCTGTCTGCTTCAATCTTCTTATCTGGGTTCATCCATCTATAGTATGAGTGGAGGTGGATGCTTAGCTGGTGTCAGACCGCCCTTGTTTGTCCCGGGAGACCTACACTTTTGGGATGGCCTCGGTAACTTTGGAGTGTTCTCCTAATTCGTACGATTTTAGACAATGGAATGGGCAGAATTCCCATGGATTGGGTAGGCAGCATCCTAATGTGTGGCTCCAGGGGCCCCAGCCTGGTGGGTGTGGGGCCCAGGACTTTGAGGGTGGAAGTCTGAAAACACAAACTCAGCTTAGGTTTGGGGACATAGGTATGGCAGGCCCAATCTACAAACCAAGAGAAGAAATCTTCAGGATATAAAGAATGTGCGAGTCTGATGCGCTTGCTCAGGCTTTTGTCTCTGGATTTTGTATCAACGATGGCCGTGGAATGTGGGGAGGCCTCATGGGCCATGGAAGAATCTTTCTCTCTGTGGATTTGGCCCGGTCCCAATGGTTTTTCATCAATCTGTGAGATGGGAGGTCTCTTTTCAGGTTTGTTACCTCAGGTGTCCCAACCAAAGAGGAATTCGAAAGCAGAGCCCTGGGGAAGAGTAAGGGATAACCCAAACTATGGTTAAAAATTTGGGCCTAGGGGCATGGCCGGCCAATATGCTGTCTCTTCATCCAGCCACTGAGAGGCCTTACTTGAGGACTGGGCTCAGGCTGAGGGTCACAATGTGTGTTTTTAACCAATGTGGCCTGAGAGCGTGGGCGAGACCTCATGGGCCACACTGGTTTCAACTACACTGAACTTTGGACAACATGCCAATCACAAGGTTTCTAGCCATGGGGAAGGAGTTCTGATTTCTGCATCATTTTCAACCCTGGGCAGTGGTTGGAGATAAGGTCTAGGTTCTGAAGCCTGAAAACCGCAGTTGGGATGGATGACGACCTAAGGCCATGGCGGGTCCGACGTGCTCAGTGTGCGGTTAGCTGCCTGGGTGTTGGTCAGCAGGTTCGGGCTCAGGTTGTGACAGACAGTGCATTAGTGCCCAGGTTAGACAATATAATTTGGGTATAGTCGAGTGCCGTGTAGGTTGATCCTCATTTGTGGTGCCTGGGCAGCACATTAGGCAATATATTCTTTTAGGAGGGCAGGCAGAGTGCTGCATTGTGGGTCCGGAATTGACAAACTTGAGGGCTTCTGGGCCATGAGTGTGAGAACAGAAGTCGAGAACACAAGCTAGACTTGGGTTTCAGGCCGAGGGCACGGCAGGTACCCCCTGCAGATCTGAAGCAATATCTCAAGCATCTGAAGTCACGGCGAGGATCAGACGTTGGTCAGGTTGGAGTTTCTGTGCATGACTGCCCCTTCTTGAATGGAGCAGAGTCTCAAGGCCATGGAGGTTTTCCCACGTTGGGAGTTGTGGGATGCCCCCTTGAAGGATTCCTTGTGTGGGGCAATTGAGACCTGTTGGGCAGCTCCAGGAATCCCATATGGAATGACTCCAGAGCACCGTTAGAGGATGGATGACAGGGAAGCCAGCCTCGCATTCCAATTGTCTCCTAGCAACAAGACAGTTGAGATTTGATGGCTCTGCACGGTTGGCTGAGTTGAAAAGGACTTTCTTGAGTATGGGGCCTAATGAGTGTTAATGTTCATGTGGGCCTTGGAATGGGGTGTAGGCACCGTGACACTGAAGTATTCTCCTAAGCTTTTGACATAGCTGCCTTGCACAAGTTTCTTCTGGTGACGAGATTTGTTCTGATGGTTGCCTCAGAAAACCCCCTATGCTGGTATTGGAATCCAGGCATTTGATGAGACATGCCTGTAAACCAAAACAATGGATCTGATTATGGCCTAGGGTCCTGTCTGGTTCAATCTTCTTCTCTGGGTTCATCCATCTATGGTATGAGTGTAGGTGGATGCTTAGCTGGTGTCAGACCGCCCTTGTTTGTCCCGGGAGACCTACACTATTGGGATGGCTTCGGGGACTTTGGAGGGTTCTCCTAATTTGTACGATTTTGGACAATGGAATGGGCTGAATTCCCATGGATTGGGTAGGTAGCGTCCTAATGTGTGGCTCCAGGGGCCCCACACTGGAGGGTGTGGGGCCCAGGACTTTGAGGGAGGAAGTCTGAAAACACAAACTCAGCTTAGGTTTGGGGACATAGGTATGGCAGGCCCAATCTACAAACCATGAGAAGAACCCTTCAGGACATGAAGAATGAGCGAGTCTGATGCGCTTGCTCAGGCTTTTGTCTCTGGATTTTTTATCATCGATGGCCGTGGAATGTGGGGAGGCCTCATGGGCCATGGACGAATCTTCCTCTCTGTGGATTTGGCCCGGTCCCAATTGTTTTTCGTCAATCTGTGGGATGGGAGGTCTCCTTTCAGGATGTTACCTCAGGTGTCTCAACCAAAGAGGAATTCGAAAGCTGAGCCCTGGGGAAGAGTGAAGGGACAACCCAAACTATGGTTAAAATTTGGGGCCTAGGAGCATGGCAGGCCCAATATGCTGTCTCTTCATCCAGCCACTGAGAGGCCATACTTGAGGACTGGGCTCAGGTTGAAGGACACTATGTGTGTTTGTGACCAATGTGGCCTGCTGGCATGGGCAGGGCCTCATGGGACACACTGGTTTCAACTACACTAAACTTTGGACAACAGGCCAATCACAAGGTTTCTTGCCATGGGGAAGGAGTTCAGATTTCTGCATCATTTTCAACCCTGGGCAGTGGTTGGAGATAAGGTCTAGGTTCTGGAGCCTGAAAACCGCAGTTGGGGAGAGATGACGACCGAAGGCCTTGGCGGGTCATATGCGCTTAGTGTGCGTTCAGCTGCCAGTGTGTTGGTCAGAGGTTCGGGCTCAGGTGTGTCAGACAGTGCATTAGTGCCCAGGTTAGACTATATAATTTGGGTACAGTCGAGTGTCGTGTAGGTTTATCCTCATTTGAGGTGCCTGGGCAGCTCATTTGGCAAGATATTTTTTCTAGAGGGCAGGCAGAGTGCTGTATTGTGGGTCCAGAATTGCCAAACTTGAGGGCTTCTGGGCCAGGAGTGTGAGGACAGAAGTCTGAGAAAACAAGCTAGACTTGGGCTTCAGGCCGAGGGCACGGCAGGTATCCCCTGCAGATCTGAACAAATATCTCAAGCATCTGAAGTCACGGCGAGGATCAGACGTTGGCTCAGGTTGGAGTTTCTGTGCATGACTGCCCCTTCAGGTACTGAGCAGAGTCTCAAGTCCATGGAGGTTTTCCCACGTTGGGAGTTGTTGGATGCCCCCTTGAAGGATTCCTTGTGCGGGACAATTGAGACCTGTTGGGCAGCTCCAGGACATCCCATATGGAATGACTCCAGAGCACCGTTAGAGGATGTATGCCAAGGAAGCCCGCCTCGCATTCCAATTGTCTCCTAGCAACAAGACAGTTGAGATCTGATGGCTCTGCTGGGTTGGCTGAGTTGAAATGGACTTTCCTGAGTATGGGGCCTAATGAGTGTTTATGTCCATGAGGGACTTGGAATGGGGCGGAGGCACCGTGACCCTGAAGTATTCTCCAAAGGTTTTGACATAGCTGCCATGCACAAGTTTCCTTGTGGTGACGAGATTTGTTCTGATGGGTGCCTCAGGAAACCCCCTATGCTGGTATTAGAATTCAGGCATTTGATGAGACATGCCTGTAAACCAAAGCAATGGATCCGATTATGGCCTAGGGTCCTGTCTTGTTCTCTGGGTTCATCCATCTATGGTATGAGTGGAGGTGGATGCTTAGCTGGTGTCAGACCGCCCTTGTTTGTCCCGGGAGACCTACACTATTGGGATGGCCTCGGGGACTTTGGAGAGTTCTCCTAATTTGTACGATTTTGGACAATGGAAAGGGCAGAATTCCCATTGGTTGTGTAGCCAGCGTCCTAATGTGTGGCTCCAGGGGCCCCTCCTTGGATGGTGTGGGGCCCATGACGTTGAGGGAGGAAGATTTAAAACACAAACTCTGCTTAGGTATGGGGACATAGGTATGGCAGGCCCAATCTACAAACCATGAGAAGAACTCTTCAGGATATAAAGAATGAGCGAGTCTGATGCGCTTGCTCAGGCTTTTGTCTCTGGATTTTGTATCAACGATGGCCTTGGAATGTGGGGAGGCCTCATGGGCCATGGACGAATCTTCCTCTCTGTGGATTTGGCCCAGTCCCAATTGTTTTTCGTCAATCTGTGGGAATGGATGTCTCCTTTCAGGTTTGTTACCTCAGGTGTCCCAACCAAAGAGGAATTCGAAAGCAGAGCCCTGGGGAAGAGTGAAGGGACAACCCAAACTATGGTTAAAAATTGGGGCCTAGGGGCATGGCAGGCCCAATATGCTGTCTCTTCATCCAGCCACTGAGAGGCCTTACTTGAGGACTGGGCTTAGGCTGAGGGTCACAATGTGTGTTTGTGACCAATGTGGCCCGCGGGCATGGGCAGGGCCTCATGGGCCACACTGGTTTCAACTACACTGAACTTTGGACAACAGGCCAATCACAAGGTTTCTTGCCATGGGGAAGGAGTTCTGATTTCTGCATCATTTTCAACCCTGGGCAGTGGTTGGAGATAAGGTCTAGGTTCTGAAGCCTGAAAACCGCAGTTGGGGAGAGATGACGACCTAAGGCCTTGGCGGGTCGTATGCGCTCAGTGTTCGGTCAGCTGCCTGGGTGTTGGTCAGGAGGTTCAGGCTCAGGTTGTGTCAGACAGTGCATTAGTGCCCAGGTTAGACTATATAATTTGGGTACAGTCGAGTGCCGTGTAAGTTTATCCTCATTTGAGGTGCCTAGGCAGTTCATTAGGCAAGATACTTTTTTCTAGAGGGCAGGAAGAGTGCTGCATTGTGGGTCCAGAATTGCCAAACTTGAGGGCTTCAGGGCGAGGAGTGTGAGGACAGAAATCTGAGAACACAAGCTAGAATTGGGCTTCCGGCCGAGAGTACGACAGGTAACCCTTGCAGATCTGAACCAATATATCAAGCATCTGATGTCACGGCGAGGATCAGACGTTGCCTCAGGTTGGAGATTCTGTGAATGACTTCCCCTTCATGAACGGAGAAGAGTCTCAAGGCCATGGAGGTTTTCCCACGTTGGGAGTTGTGGGATGCCCCCTTGAAGGATTCCTTGTGCGGGACAATTGAGACCTGTTGGGCAGCTCCAGGACATCCCATATGGAATGACTCCAGAGCACCGTTAGAGGATGGATGCCAGGGAAGCCCGCCTCGCATTCCAATTGTGTCCTAGCAACAAGACAATTGAGATGTGATTGTTCTGCGGGAGCAACCGGGGTGGCTGTGGTGAAATGGACTTTCCTGAGGATGGGGCATAATGTGTGTTTGTGTCCATGGGGGCCTTAGAATGGGGTTGTGGCACCGGGACACTGAAGTATTCTCCTAAGCTTTTGACATAGCTCCAATGCTCAAGTTACCTTGTGAAGACGAGATTTGTTCTGATGGGTGCCTCAGGAAACCCCCTATGTTGGAATTGGAATCCAGGCTTTTGATGAGACATGCATGTAAACCAAAGCAATGGATCCTATTATGGCCTATGGTCCTGTCTGGTTCAATCTTCTTCTCTGGTTCATCCATCTATGGTATGAGTGGTGGTGGATCTCAGCTGGTGTCAGACCGCCCTTGTTTGTCCCGGGAGACCTACACTATTGGGATGTCCTCAGGGACTTTGGAGTGTTCTCCTAATTTGTACGATTTTGGACAATGGAATGGGCAGAATTCCCTGGATTGTGTAGGCAGCGTCCTAATGTGTGGCTCCAGGGGCCCCAGCCTGGAGGGTGTGTGGCCCAGTACTTTGAGGACAGAATACTGAAAACACAAACTCAGCTTAGGTTTGGGGACATAGGTATGGCTGGCCCAATCTACAAACCCTGAGAAGAACTCATCAGGATATTAAGAAAGAGCGAGTCTGAGGCGCCTGCTCAGGCTTTTGTCTCTGGATTTTGTATCAATGATGGCCGTGGAATGTGGGGAGAACTCATGGGCCATGGATCAATCTTTCTCTCTGTAAATTTGGCCCAGTCCCAATTGTTATTCGTCAAGCTGTGGGATGGGAGGTCTCCTTTCAGGTTTGTTACCTCAGGTGTCCCAACCAAAGAGGAATTCCAAAGCAGAACCCTGGGGAAGAGTGAAGGGACAACCCAAACTATGGTTAAAATTGGGGCCTAGTGGCATGCAGGCCCAATATGCTGTCTCTTCATCCAGCCACTGAGAGGCCTTACTTGAGGACTGGGCTCAGGCTGAGGGTCAGAATGTGTGTTTTTGACCAATGTGTCCCACGAGCATGGCGGGGCCTCATGGGCCACACTGGTTTCAACTACACTGAACTTTGGACAACATGCCAATCACAAGGTTTCTAGCCATGGGGAAGGAGTTCTGATTTCTGCATCATTTTCAACCCTGGGCAGTGGTTGGAGATAAGGTCTATGTTCTGAAGCCTGAAAACCGCAGTTTTGGAGAGATGACGACCTAAGGCCTTGGCGGGTCGTATGCGCTCAGTGTTCGGCCAGCTGCCTTGCTGTTGGTCAGGAGGTTCGGGCTCAGGTTGTGTCAGACAGTGCATTAGTGCCCCGGTTAGAATCTATAATTTGGGTATAGTCGAGTGCCATGTAGGTTGATCCTCTATTGAGGTGCCTGGGCAGTTCATTAGGGAATATATTCTTTCTAGAGGGCTGTCAGAGTGCTGCATTGTGTGTCCGGAATTGCCAAACTTGAGGGCTTCTGGGCCCGGAGTGTGAGGGCAGAAGTCTGAGAACACAAGCTAGACTTCGGCTGAGGCCGAGGGCACGGCTGGTACCTCTTGCAGATATGAAACAGTATCTCAAGCATCTGAAGTCACGTTGAGGATCAGATGTTGGCTCAGGTTGGAGATTCTGTGCATGACTTCCCCTTCATGAACGGAGCGGAATCTCAAGGCCATGGAGTTTTTCCCACGTTGGGAGTTGTGGGATGCCCCCTTCAAGGATTCCTTCTGCGGGACAATTGATAACTGTTGCGCAGCTCCAGGACATCCCCTATGGAATGACTCCAGAGCACCTTTCGAGGATGGATGCCTGGGAAGCCCGCCTCACATTCCAATTGTCTCCTAGCAACAAGACAGTTGAGATGTGATTGCTCTTCGAGAGCAACCGGGGTGGCTGAGGTGAAATGGACTTTCCTGAGGATTGGGCCTAATGGGTGTTTGTGTCCTTGGGGGCATTGAAATGGGGCGGTGGCACGAGGACCCTGAAGTATTCTCCTAAGGTTTTGACATAGCTCCCATGCTCAGGTTTCCTTGTGGAGACGAGATTTGTTCTGATGGGTGACTCAGGAATCCCCCTATGCTGGAATTGGAATCCATGCTTTTGAGGAGACATGCCTGTAAACCAAAGCAATGGATCCGAATATGGCCTAGGGTACTGTCTGGTTCCATCTTTTTCTCTGGGGACATCTATCTATGGTATGAGTGGAGGTAGACGGTCTCCTGGTGTCAGACTGCCCTTGTTTGACCCGGGAGACCTACACTATTGTGATGGCCTCGGGGACTTTGATGGGTTCTCCTAACTTGTACGATTTTAGACAATGGAATGGGCAGAATTCCCATGGATGGGGTAGGCACAGTCCTAATGTGTGGCTCCAGGGGCCCCAGCCTGGAGGGTATGTGGCCCAGGACTTTGAGGAAAGAAGTCTGAAAACACAAACTCAGCTTAGGTTTGGGGACGTAGGTATGGCAGGACCAATCTACACACCATGAGAAGAACTCTTCAGGATATGAAGAAAGAGCGAGTCTGAGGCCATTGCTCAGGCTATTGTCTCCATATTTTGTATCATCGATGGCCGTGGAATGTGGGGAGGCCTCGTGGGCCATGGATGAATCTTCCTCTCTGTGGATTTGGCGCGGTACCAATTGTTTTTTGTCAATCGGTGGGAATGGATGTCTCCTTTCAGGTTTGTTACCTCAGGTGTCCCAACCAAAGAGGAATTCCAAAGAGGAGCCCTGGGGAAGAGTGAAGGGACAACCCAAAATATGGTTAAAAATTGGGGCCTAGGGGCATGGCAGGCCCAATATGCTGTCTCTTCATCCAGCCACTGAGAGGCCTTACTTGAGGACTGGGCTCAGGCTGAGGGTCACAATGTGTGTTTGTGACCAATGTGGCCCGAGAGCGTGGGCGAGACCTCATGGGCCACACTGGTTTCAACTGCACTATACTTTGGACAACATGCCAATCACAATGTTTCTAGCCATGGGGAAGGAGTTCTGATTTCTGCATCATTTTCAACCCTGGGCAGTGTTTGGAGATAAGGTATAGGTTCTGAAGCCTGAAATCCTCAGTTTTGGAGAGATGACGACCTAAGGCTTTGTCGGGTCTTAAGTGCTCTGTGTGGTCAGCTGCCTGGCTGTGGGTCAGGAGGTTCGGGCTCAGGTTTTGTCAGACAGTGCATTAGTGCGCAGGTTAGACTCTATAATTTGGGTATAGTCGAGTGCCGTGTAGGTTGATCCTCTATTGAGGTGCCTGGGCAGCTCATTAGGGAATATATTCTTTCTAGAGGGCTGTCAGAGTGCTGCATTGTGTGTCCGGAATTGCCAAACTTGAGGGCTTCTGGGCCCGGAGTGTGAGGACAGAAGTCTGAGAACACAAGCTAGACTTCGGCTCAGGCCGAGGGCACGGCAGGTACCTCTTGCAGATCTGAACCAATATCTCAAGCATCTTAAGTCACGTCGAGGATCAGACGTTTGCTCATGTTGTAGTTTCTGTGCATGACTTCCCCTTCATGAACGGAGCGGATGTCAAGGCCATGGAGGTTTTCCCACTTTGGGATTTGTGGGATGCCCCCTTCAAGGATTCCTTCTGCGGGACAATTGAGAACTATTGCGGAGCTCCAGGACATCCCCTATGGAATGACTCCCGAGCACAGTTCGAGGATGAATGCCAGGGAAGCCCGCCTCGCATTTCAAATGTCTCCTAGCAACAAGAGAGTTGAGATGTGATTGCTCTGCGGCAGCCACTGAGGTGGCTGAGGTGAAATGGACTTTCCTGAAGATGGGGCCTAATGGGTTTTTGAGTCCATGGGTGCGTTGAAATGGGGCGGTGGCACCGTGACCATGATGTATTCTCCTAAGGTTTTGACATAGCTCCCATGCACAAGTTTCCTTGTGGAGACTAGATTTGTTCTGATGGGTGCCTCAGGAAACCTCCTATGATGGAATTGGAATCCAGGCTTTTGAGGAGACATGCATGTAAACCAAAGCAATGGATCCGAAACTGGCCTAGGGTCCTCTGTGTTTCAATCTTTTTCTCTGGGTTCATCCATCTGGGTATGAGTGGAGAGGATCTCAGCTGGTGTCAGACCGCCCTTGTTTGTCCCGGAAGACCGACACTATTGGGATGGCCTCGGGGACTTTGGAGTGTTCTCCTAATTTGTACGATTTTGGACAATGGAATGGGCAGAATTCCCATGGATTGGGTAGGCAGCGTCCTAATGTGTGGCTCCAGGGGCCCCATCCTGGAGGGTGTGTGGCCCAGTACTTTGAGGACAGAATTCTGAAAACACAAACTCAGCTTAGGTTTGGGGACATAGGTATGGCAGGCCCAATCTACAAACCATGAGAAGAACTCATCAGGGTATTAAGAAAGAGTGAGTCTGAGGCGCTTGCTCAGGCTTTTGTCTCTGGATTTTATATCAACGATGGCCGTGGAATGTGGGGAGGCCTCATGGGCCATGGACGAATCTTCCTCTCTGTGGATTTGGCACGGTCCCAATTGTTTTTCATCAAGCTGTGGGATTGGAGGTCTCCTTTCAGGTTTGTTACCTCAGGTGTCCCTACCAAAGAGGAATTCCAAAGCAGAGCCCTGGGGAAGAGTGAAGGGAAAACCCAAACTATGGTTAAAAATTGGGGCCTAAGGGCATGGCAGGCCCAATATGCTGTCTCTTCATCCAGCCACTGAGAGGCCTTACTTGAGGAGTGGGCTAAGGTGAGGGTCACAATGTGTGTTTGTGACCAATGTGTCCCACGAGCATGGCAGGGCCTCATGGGCCACACTGGTTTCATCTACACTGAACTTTGGACAACATGCCAATCACAAGGTTTCTAGCCATGGGGAAGGAGTTCTGATTTCTGCATCATTTTCAACCCTGGGCAGTGGTTGGAGATAAGGTCTAGGTTCTGAAGCCTGAAAACCGCAGTTTGGAGAGATGACGACCTAAGGCCTTGGCGGGTGGTATGCGCTCAGTGTGCGGTCAGCTGACTTGCTGTTGGTCAGGAGGTTCGGGCTCAGGTTGTGTCAGACAGTGCATTAGTGCCCCGGTTAGACTCTATAATTTGGGTATAGTCGAGTGCCGTGTAGGTTGATCCTCATTTGAGGTGCCTGGGCAGCTCATTAGGCAAGATATTTTTTCTAGAGGGACGGCAGAGTGCTGCATTGTGGGTCCAGAATTGCCAAACTTGAGGGCTTCTGGGCCAGGAGTGTGAGGACACCAGTCTGAGAACACAAGCTAGACTTGGGCTTCAGGCCGAGGGCACGGCAGGTACCCCTTGCATATCTGAACCAATATCTCAAGCATCTGAAGTCACGGCGAGGATCAGACGTTGGCTCAGGTTGGAGTTTCTGTGCATGACTTCCCATTCATGAACGGAGCGGAGTCTCAAGGCCATGGAGGTTTTCCCACGTTGGGAGTTGTGGGATGCCCCCTTCAAGGATTCCTTCTGCTGGACAATTGAGACCTGTTGGGGAGCTACAGGTCATCCCATATGGAATGACTCCAGAACACCGTTCGATGATGGATGCCAGGGAAGCCCGCCTCGCATTCCAATTGTCTCCTAGCAACAAGACAGTTGAGATCTGATGGCTCTGCTGGGGTGGCTGGGTTGAAATGGACTTTCCTGAGTATGGGGCCTAATGAGTGTTTTTGTCCATGGGGGCCTTGAAATGGGGCGGTGGCACCGGGACCCTGAAGTATTCTCCTAAGCTTTTGACATAGCTCCCAGGCTCAAGTTTCCTTGAGACGAGATTTGTTCTGATGGGTTCCTCAGGAAACCCCCTATGCTGGAATGGAATCCAGGCTTTTGATGAGACATGCCTGTAACCAAAGCAATGGATCCGATGATGGCCTCGGGTCCTGTCTGGTTCAATCTCCTTCTCTGGGTTCATCCATCTATGGTACAGGTGGAGGTGGATGCTCCGCTGGTGTCAGACCGCCCATGTTTGTCCCGGGACCTACACTTTTGGGATGGCCTCGGGGATTTTGGAGGGTTCTCCTAATTTGTATGATTTCGGACAATGGAATGGGTAGAATTCCCATGCATGGGGTAGGCACAGTCCTAATGCGTGGCTCAAGGGGCCCAAGCTTGGAGTGTGTGTGGCCCAGGACTTAGAGGACAGAAGTATGAAAACACAAACTCAGCTTAGGTTTGGGGACGTAGGTATGGCAGGCCCAATCTACAAACCATGAGAAGAACTCTTCAGGATATGAAGAAAGAGAGAGTCTGAGGCGCTTGCTCAGGCTTTTGTCTCTAAATTTCGTATCAACAATGGCCGTGGAATGTGGGGAGGCCCCATGGGCCATGGACGAATCTTCCTCTCTGTGGATTTTGCCCGGTCCGAATTGTTTTTTGTCAAGCTGTGGGATGGGAGGTCTCCTTTCAGATTTGTTACCTCAGGTGTCCCAACCAAAGAGGAATACGAAAGCAGAGCCCTGGGGAAGAGTGAAGGGACAACCCAACCTATGGTTAAAAATTGGGGTGTAGGGGCATGGCAGGCCCAATATGCTGTCTCTTCATCCAGCCACTGAGAGGCCTTACTTGAGGACTGGGCTCAGGCTGAGGGTCACAATGTGTGTTTTTGACCAATGTGGCACGAGAGCGTGGGCGAGAACTCATGGGCCACACTGGTTTCAACTACACTGAACTTTGGACAACATGCCAATCACAAGGTTTCTAGCCATGGGGAAGGAGTTCTGATTTCTGCATCATTTTCCACCCTGGGCAGTGGTTGGAGATAAGGTCTAGGTTCTGAAGCCTGAAAACCGCAGTTGGGAAGAGATGACGACCTAAGGCCATGGCGGGTCCTACGTGCTCAGTATGCGGTCAGCTGCCTGGTTGTTGTTCAGCAGGTTCGGGCTCAGGTTGTGTCAGACAGTGCATTAGTGCCCAGGTTAGACAATATAATTTGGGTATAGTCGAGTGCCGTGTAGGTTGATCCTCATTTGTGGTGCCTGGGCAGCTCATTAGGCAATATATTCTTTCTGGAGGGCAGGCAGAGTGCTGCATCGTGGGTCCGGAATTGACAAACTTGAGGGCTTCTTGGCCAGGAGTGTGAGGACAGAAGTTTGAGAACACAAGCTAGACTTGGGCTTCAGGCCAAGGGCACGGCAGTTACCCCCTACACATCTGAACCAATATCTCAGGCATCTGAA
Organism: Mustela nivalis; assembly: GCF_964662115.1. NCBI lineage: Eukaryota > Metazoa > Chordata > Mammalia > Carnivora > Mustelidae > Mustela > Mustela nivalis. The sequence continues at coordinate 129,327 of NW_028135412.1, forward strand.
CTCACGTCGAGGATCAGACGTTGGCTCAGGTTGGAGTTTCTGTGCATGACTGCCCTTCATGAATGAAGAGGAGTCTCAAGGCCATGGAGGTTTTCCCACGTTGGGAGTTGTGGGATGCCCCCTTGAAGGTTTCCTTGTGCGGGAAAATTGAGAACTGTTGGGCAGCTCCAGGACATCCCCTATGGAATGACTCTAGAGCATCGTTCGAGGATGGAAGCCAAGGAGCCCGCCTCATATTCCAATTGATTCCTAGCAACAAGACAGTTGAGATCTGATGGCTCTGCGGGAGCAACCCGGGTGGTTGAGTTGAAATGGACTTTCCTGAGGATGGGGCCTAGTATTTGTTTGTGTCCATGAGGGCCTTGGAATGGGTCGTGAGCCTGGAGATTGTGTGGATCCAGGCTGTGGGCACAGAAGTCTAAAAACACAAACTCAGCTTATGATTGTCGGCAGGGTATGGGAGGCAGGATGTACAGCCCGAGAGGGAGTTCCTGGTCCTCTGAAACAAGGGCGAGTGGGAGGAGTTCCTTAAGGCTTTTGTATCTGGATGTTGTGTCTGGGATAGCCGTGGATTGGAGGGGTGGCCTCAGGGACTGTGGACGAGTATCCCTCTCTGGGGATTTGTCCCAGCTCCCAAGATTTTGGGGTCATTTTGTGGGAAGGGTGGAGTCGTGTTGTCTAGCTCATGTGTCTCTCCAAGAAAGGGATTCCAGAGCAGAGCCCCAGGTACGGGCGGGGCGACTGGAAAACTCAAACACTGGTGAGGATTGGGTGCATAGGGGCTTGGCAAGCCCCATATGTGGGCTCTTGGTCCAAGCCCTGACAGGACTTTCTTTGACATGGGGCTCATGCTGAGGGTCACAGTGTGAATTTGTGCCCAAGCAGCACTCAAGTTTGGGCGTGGCATCAGTGGCCTTGAAGGTTTATCCCACCCTGAAGGTGTGACTCCATGCCAAGAGCAAGCTTGACAGCCATGGGGAAGGAGGAGTTCTGTTTTGTGCTTGCGATACCCAGCTGTGTGGAGAATTGATATAATGTCTAGGTTCAGATATCTGAAAACCAAGGTCAGGAAGAGGTGACGGCATAAGACCATGGCGTGTCCGAAGTTCTGGGTGTGCGGCCAGCTGTCTCCTTGTCTGTCTGGACGTATGGCTTCAGGCTGTGTCAGACAGAGCATGAGTGCCCAGAGCAGCCTATCCAGTTCGGGTACTGTCGAGGCCCGAGCAGGTTGATCCTCATCTGGGTTTTCTGGAGAGCCCCACAGGGAAACATTTTTCTTCCATTGGGCAGACACTGAGCTGGGTTGTGGTTCTGGAGTTCCTAGTCCGGAGGGCTTGTTTGCCAGGAGTGTGAGGAAGGATGTCTGAAAACACAAGATAGCATGAGGTTTGGGACCAGGGCACGGCAGGCCCACTCTGCAGAGGCTGAATCGAGATCTGCTGCACTGAGGTCAGGTCAACTATGAGACGTGCCTCAGGCTAGAGCTTTTGTCCAGCATGGCCTCTTCCTGTAGGGTGTGGGGGCTTCATGAGGCCAAGGAGGTTTGCCTACGATGGGATTTGTGAACTACTCCAAACTTCAAGGTTTCCTTCTGCACGACAGTCGAGTCCTATTAGATGGTTCCAGGTGGCCCCATACGAAAAGACTCGAGAGCAGGTGTCTAAGCATGGATGCCTGGGAACGCCACCACATATTCCCACTCTTTAGTCAGGACAAAGCAGGCTCAATCTGCGGGCTCCTGGGTGAGCTACCCAGAGGGGAGAGTTGAAATGGACTCTCCTGAAGATGAGTCCTACTAAGGGTTGGTGGCCTGGGAGACCTTGGAATGTGGAGGTGGCTCAGGGACTCTGCAGGATTCTCCAACCTGAGGTGTTTGACACGGCAACAACAAGGAAGCTTCCCATGTGGAGACGAGAGGAGTTCTGTTCAGTGCCTCAGGAAAGCCCCATATCCTGTTCTTCGAACCAAAGCCTCTGAGGAGTGACACCTGGAAACCAAAGCAAGAGTTGAGATTAGGGCCTAAGGGCCTGTCCGGCTCAACCTTCTATCTCTGTTGACATCTGTGTGCATGCCTTCGTGGATGTAGCTGCTCAGCTTGTGTCAGAATGCCCCTGTGTGTCCAGGGAGGCTCCCAGCATTGGGATGTTTCGTGGGCCTTGAGGTTTCTCATATTCTGGAGGTGTGTGGCCAAGGAATGGACACAGAACCCAGGAGAGAGCAGGCACGGTCCTGTGGTATGACTCCAGAGGACCCAGCCTAGAGGCTGTGTTTGCCAGGGCTGTGGGGACAGATGTCTGAAAAAGCAAACTTGGCTCAGCTAGGGGCCAATGTAATGGCAGGCCGGATCTCCAGTCTGTGAGGGGAGATCCTCTGGATATCAAAGGAGGGCAAGTGGGAGGCAGTCGTTCAGGCTTTTGTCTCTGGGTCTTGCGTTCACAGTGGCCGTTCAGTGTAGGGGTTGCCTCACGGGCTGAGGAACAGCCTTCCTCTCGGGGTATTGTCCAAGCTCCCAAGTGTTTGGGTTCATTCTGTTGGAAGGGAAGAATACTGTTTTCTGCCACAGGGGACTCCCCAGGAGAGAGACTCTAGAGCACAGCAGTCGGTTCCCTCAACTGGAATACACACCATCTAGTTAGTTCTGGGTGCCTAGGGGCATGGCAAGCCACATATGCTGGCTCTTGGTCCAGTCACTGAGAGGCGTTACTTGAATAAGGTACTCACGCTGAGGGTCACAATGTGTGTTTGTGCCCAAGGCGGCCCTCACTCATGGGCGTGGCCTCATGGAACATGCTGTTTTCTCAAACACTGAAGGTTTGACTCACTGCCAGCAGCAAGGTTTCTTGCCATGGGGAAGGAGGGGTTCTGACTTGTGCATCAGGTTCCCCACTGCACAGGGATTGGAAATAAGGTCTAGGTTCCGATGACTGAAAACCCAGGTTGGGAATGGATGGTGACCTAAGGCAGTGGCGGGTCCAATGTGCTGGGTGTGCAGCCAGCTGTGTCGGTGTCTTTTGGAAGATCTGGGCTCAGTCTATTTGGGACATAGTTTGGGTTGTCCCTTCACTCTTCCCCAGGGCTCTGCTTTGGAAATCCTCTTTTGTTCGGACACCTGAGCTTATAAACCTGAAAGGAGACCTCCCATCCCACAGATTGACGAAAAAGAATTGGGACCGGGCCAAATCCACAGAGAGGAAGATTCGTCCATGGCCCAGGAGGCCTCCCCACATTCCATGGCCATCGTTCATACAAAATCCAGAGAAAAACGCCTGAGCAAGTGCCTCAGAATCGCTCTTTCTTCAAATCCTGAAGAGTTCTTCTCATGGTTTGTAGATTGGGCCTGCCATACCTACGTCCCCAAACTAAGCTGAGTTTGTGTTTTCAGACTTCTGTCCTCAAAGTCCTGGGCCACACTCCCCGCAGGCTGAGGCCCCTGGAGCCACACATTAGGACTGTGCCTACCCAATCCATGGGAATTCTGCCCATTCCATTGTCCAAAATCGTACAAATTAGGAGAACTCTCCAAAGTCCCCGAGGCCATCCCAATAGTGTAGGTCTCCGGGGACAAACAAGGGCGGTCTGACACCAGGTGAGCATCTACCTCCACTCATTCCATAGATGGATATCCCCAGAGGAGAAGATTGAACGAGACTGGACCATAGGCCATAATCAGATCCATTGCTTTGGTTTACAGGCATGTCTCCTCAAAAGCCTGGATTCCAATACCAGCATAAGTGGTTTCCTGTGGCACCCATCAGAATAAATCTCGTCTGCACAAGGAAACTTGTGCTTGGGAGCTCTGTCAAAAGCTTAGGAGAATACTACAGGGTCTCGGTGCCACCGCCCCATTCCAAGGCTCTCATGGACACAAACACAAGTTAGACCCCATCCTCAGGAAAGTCCATTTCAAAACAGCCACCCCGGTTGCTCCCGCAGAGCCATCTGATCTCAACTGTATTGTTGCTAGGAGACAATTGGAATGCGAGCCCGGCTTCCCTGGAATCCATCCTCGAATGGTGCTCTGGTGTCATTCCATATGGGATGTCCTGGAGCTGCCCAACAGGTCTCCATTGTCCCGTAGAAGGAATCCTTGAAGGGGCCGTCCCAAAACTCCCAACGTGTGTAAACCTTCATGGCCTTGAGATTCCACTCCTTTCATGAAGGGGCAGTCATGCACAGAATCTCCACCCTGAGCCAACGTCGGATCGTCACCGTGACTTCAGAGACTTGCGATATTGGTTCATATATGCAGGGGGTACCTGCCGTGCCCTCGGCCTGAAGCCCATGTCTAGCTTGTGTTCTCAGACTTCTGTCCTCACACTCCTGGCCCAGAAGCCCTCAAGTTTGGCAAATCCTGACCCACAATGCAGCACTCTGCCTGCCCTCTAGAAAAAATATCTTGCCTAATGAGCTGCCTAGACACCTCAAATGAGGATAAATCTACACGGCACTTGACTCTACCCAAATTATATAGTCTACCCTGGGCACTAATGCACTGTCTGACACAACCTGAGCCAGAACCTCCTGACCAAGACCCAGGCAGCTGACCGCACACTGAGTGCATCAGACCCGCCATGGACTTAGGTCGTCATCTCTTCCCAACTGCGGTTTTTCAGGCTTCAGATTCTAGACCTTATCTCCAACCACTGCCCAGGGTTGAAAATGATGGAGAAATCAGAACATCTTCCCCATGGCAAGAGACCTTATGATTGGCATGTTGTCCAAAGTCCAGTGTAGTTGAAACCAGTGTGGCCCATGAGGCCCCGCCCATGCTCGTGGGCCACATTGGTCACAAACACACATTGCGACCCTCAGACTGAGCCCAGTCCTCAAGTAAGGCCTCTCCGTGGCTGGATTAAGAGACAGCATATTCGACGTGCGTTGTCCGTAGGCCCCAATTTTTAACCATAGTTTGGGTTGTCCCTTCGCTCTTCCCCAGGGCTCTGCTTTGGAATTACTCTTTTGTTCGGACACCTGAGGTTATAAACCTGAAAGGAGACCTCCCATCCCACAGATTGATGAAAAACAATTGGGACCGGGCCAAATCCACAGAGAGGAAGATTCGTCCATGGCCCATGAGGCCTCCCCACATTCCACGGCCATCGTTGATACAAAATCCAGAGAAAAACGCCTGAGCAAGTGCCTCAGAATCGTTCTTTCTTCATAAACTGAAGAGTTCTTCTCATGGTTTGTAGATTGGGCCTGCCATACCACGTCCCCAAACCTAAGCTGAGTTTGTGTTTTCAGACTACTGTCCTCAAAGTCCTGGGCCACACACCCTGGAGCCACACATTAGGACTGTGCCTAACCAATCCATGGGAATTCTGCCCATTCCATTGTCCAAAATCGTACAAATTAGGAGAACTCTCCAAAGTCCCCGAGGCCATCCCAATAGTGTAGGTCTCCGGGGACAAACAAGGGTGGTCTGACACCAGGTGAGCATCTACCTCCACTCATTCCATAGATGGATATCCCCAGAAGAGAAGATAGAAACAGACCGGACCCTAGGCCATAATAGAATCCATTGCTTTGGTTTACAGGCATGTCTCCTCAAAACCCTGGATTCCAATACCAACATAAGGGGTTTCCTGAGGCACCCATCAGAACAAATCTCATCTCCACAAGGAATCTTGTGCATGGGGGCTATGTCAAAAGCTTAGAAGAATACTTCAGGGTCCCGGTGCCACCGCCCCATTCCAAGGCCCTCATGGACACAAACACAAGTTAGGCCCCATCCTCAGGAAAGTCCATTTCAACTCAGCCACCCCGGTTGCTCCCGCAGAGCCATCTGATCTCAACTGTCTTGTTGCTAGGAGACAATTGGAATGCGAGGCGTGCTTCCCTGGCATCCATCCACCAACAGGGCTCTGGAGTCATTCCATATGTGATGTCCTGGAGCTGCCCACCAGGTCTTAATTGTCCCACAGAAGGAATCCTTGAAAGGTGCATTCCACAACTCCCAACGTGGGAAAACCTCCATGGCCTTGAGATTCTGCTCTGTTCATGAAGCAGAAGTCATGCACAGAAACTCCAACCTAAGACAACGTCTGATCCTCGCCGTGACTTCAGATGCTGAGATATTGGTTCAGATCTGTATGGGTTACCTGCCGTACCCTCGGCCTGAAGCCCATGTCTAGCTTGTGTTCTCAGACTTTTGTCCTCACACTCCTGGCCCAGAAGCCCAAAAGTTTGGCAATTCCGGACCCACAATGCCGCACTCTGCCTGCCCTCTAGAAAAAATATCTTGCCTAATGAGCTGCCCAGGCACCTCAAATGAGGATAAACCTACATGGCACTCGACTGTACCCAAATCATGTAGTCTAACCTTGGCACTAATGCACTGTCTGACAGAACATGAGCCAGAACCTCCTGACCAACACTCAGGGAGCTGACCTCACACTGAGCGTATCAGACCTGTTATGGCCTTAGGTCGTCATCTCTTCCCAACTGCGGTTTTACTGGCTTCAGAACCGAGACCTTATCTCCAACCACTGCCCAGGGTTGAAAATGATGCAGAATTCAGAACACCATCCACATGTCAAGAGACCTTGTGATTGGCATGTTGTCCAAAGTCCAGTGTAGTTGAAACCAGTGTGGCCCAAGAGTCTCCGCCCAAGCTCGCGGGCCACATTGGTCACAAACACGCATTGTGAGCCTCAGCAATAGACCAGTCCTCAAGGAAGGCCTCTCAGTGGCTGGATGAAGAGACAGCATATTGGGCCTGCCATGCCCCTAGGCCCCAATTTTTAACCATAGTTTGGGTTGTCCCTTCGCTCTTCCCCAGGGCTCTGCTGTGGAATTCCTATTTGTTCGGACACCTGAGGTAATAAACCTGAAAGGAGACCTCCCATCCTACAGATTGACAAAAAACAATTGGGAACGGACCAAATCCACAGAGAGGAAGATTCGTCCATGCCCCATGAGGCCTCCCCACATTCCACGGCCTTCGTTGATCCAAAATCCAGAGACAAAAGCCTGAGCAAGTGGCTCAGAATCACTCTTTCTTCATATCCTGAAGTGCTCTTCTCATGATTTGTAGAATGAGCCTGCCATACCTACGTCCCCAAACCTAAGCTGAGTTTGTGTTTTCAGACTTCTGTCCTCAAAGTCCTGGGCCACACACCCTCAAGGCGTGGCCCCTGGAACCACACATTAGTATTGTGCCTACCCAATCCTTGGGAATTCTGCCCATTCCATGGTCCAAAATCGTACAAATTAGGAGAAATCTCCAAAGACCCCAAGGCCATCCCAAAAGTGTAGGTCCCCGGGGACAAACAAGGGCGGTCTGACACCAAGTGAGGATCTACTTCCACTCATTCCATCGATGGATATCCCCAGAGAAGATTGAACCAGACAAGACCCTAGGCCATAAACGGATCCATTGCTTTGGATTACAGGCATGTCTCCTCAAAAGCCTGGATTCCAAAATGGAATACGAGGCGGGCTTCCCTGGCATCCATCCTCCAACGGTGCTCTGGAGTCATTCCATATGGGAAGTCCTGGAGCTGCCCAACTGGTCTCAATTTTCCCGTAGAAAAATCCTGGAAGGGGGCAGCCCACAACTACCAACGTGGGAAAACCTCCATGGCCTTGAAATTCTGCTCCGTTCATGAAGGGGCAGACATGCACAGAAACTCCAACCTGAGCAAACGTCTGATCCTCGCCGTGACTTCAGATGCTTGAGATATTGGTTCAAATCTGCGGGGGTACGTGCCGTGCCCTCGGCCTGAAGCCCAAGTCTAGCTTGTGTTCTCAGACTTCTGTCCTCACACTCCTGGCCCAGAAGCCCTCAAGTTTGGCAATTCCGGACCCACAATGCAGCACTCTGCCTGCCCTTTAGAAAAAATATCTTCCCTAATGAGCTGCCCAGGCACCTCAAATGAGGATAAACCTACACGGCACTCGAATGTATCCAAATCATATAGTCTAACCTGGGCACTAATGCTTTGTTTGACAAAACCTGTGCCAGAACCTCCTGACCAACACCCAGGCAGCTGACCGCACACTGAACATATCAGACCAACCATGGCAATAGGTCGTCATCTCTTCCCAACTGCGGTTTTTCAGGCTTCAGAAACTAGACCTTATCTCCAATCACTGCCCAGTGTTGAAAATGATGCAGAAATCAGAACACCTTCCCCATGGCAGAGACCTTGTTATTGGCATGTTGTCCAAAGTTCAGTGTAGTGGAAACCAGTGTGGCTAATGAGGCCCCGCCATGCTCGCGGGCCACATTGGTCACAAACACACACTGTGACCCCCAGCCTGAGCCCAGTCCTCAAGTAAGGCCTCTCAATGGATGGATGAAGAGGCAGCATATTGGGCCTGCCATGCCCCTAGGCCCCAATTTTTAACCATAGTTTGGGTTGTCCCTTTAATCTTCCCCAGGGCTATGCTTTGGAATTCCTCTTTTGTTCGGACACCTGAGGTAATAAACCTGAAAGGAGACCTCCCATCCCACAGATTGCCGAAAAACAATTGAAACCGGGCCAAATCCACAGAGATGAAGATTCGTCCATGCCCCATGAGGCCTCCCCACATTCCACGGCCATCGTTGATACACATCCAGAGACAAAAGCCTGAGCAAGTGGCTCAGACTCGCTCTTTCTTCATATCCTGAAGTGTTCTTCTCATGGTTTGTAGATTGGGCCTGCCAAGCCTACGTCCCCAAGCCTGAGCTGAGTTTGTGTTTTCAGACTTCTGTCCTCAAAGTCCTGGGCCACACACCCTCCAGGCTGGGGCCCCTGGAGCCACACATTAATACAGTGCCTACCCAATCCATGGGAATTCGTCCCATTCCATTGTCCAAAATCGTACAAATTAGGAGAAATCTCCAAAGACCCCGAGGCCATCCTAATAGTGTAGGTCTCTGAGGAAAAACAAGGGCGTTCTGACACCAGGTGAGTATCTACCTCCACACATTCCATAGATGGATATCCCCAGAGAAGATTGAACCTGACAAGACCCTAGGCCATAATCGGATCCTTTGCTTTGGTTTACAGGCATGTCTCCTCAAAAGCCGGGATTCCAAAAACAACATAAGGGGTTTTCTGAGGCACCCATCAAAACAAATCTCGTCTCCACAAGAAAACTTGTGCATGGGAGCTATGTCAAAGCTTAGGAGAATACTTCAGAGTCCCGTATCAACCGCCCCATTCCAAGGCCATCATGGACACAAACACACATTAGGCCCCATCCTCAGGAAAGTCCATTTCAACTCAGCCACCCTGGTTGCTCCCGCAGAGCCATCCGATCTCAACTGTCATGTTGCTAGGAGAAAATTTGAATGTGAGGCGCACTTCCCTGCCATCCATCTTCCAACGGTGCTCTGGAGTCATTCCATATGGGATGTCCTGGAGCTGCCCAACAGGTCTCAATTGTCCCGCAGAAGAAATCCTTGAAGGGGGTAGCGCACAACTCCCAACGTGGGAAAATCTCGATGGCCTTGCGATTCCGCTCCGTTCATGAAGGGGCAGTCATGCACAATAACTCCAACCTGAGCCAAAGTCTGATCCTCGCCGTGACTTCAGATACTTGAGATATTGGTTCAGATCTGCAGGGGTACCTGCCGTGCCCTCGGCCTAAAGCCCAAGTCCACGTTGTGTTCTCAGACTTCTGTCCTCACACTACTGGACCAGAAGCCCTCACGTTTGGCAATTCCGGACCCACAATGCAGCACTATGCCTGCACTCTAGAAAAAAATATCTTGCTTAATGAGCTGCCCAGGCTCCTCAAATGAGGATAGACCTACACAGCCCTCGACTGTACCCAAATTATATCATCTAAACTGGGCACTGATGCACTGTCTGACACAACCTGATCCAGAACCTCCTGACCAACACCCAGGCAGCTGACCGCACACTGAGCATATCAGACTTGCCATGGACTTAGTTCGTCATCTCTACCCAACAGCGGTTTTTCAGGCTTCAGAACCTAGACATTATCTCCAACCACTGCCCAGGGTTGAAAATGATGCAGAAATCAGAACACGTTCCCCATGGCAAGAGACCTTGTGATTGGCATGTTGTCCAAAGTTCAGAGTAGTGGAAACCAGTGTGGCCCATGAGGTCCCGCCCATGATCGCATGCCACATTGGTCACAAACACACATTGTGACCCTCAGCCTGAGCCCACTCCTCAAGTAAGGTCTCTCAGTGGCTGAATGAATAGACAGCATACTGGGCCTGCGATGCCCCTAGTCCCCAATTTTTAACCATAGTTTGGGTTGTCCATTCAATGTTCCCCAGGGCGCTGCTTTGGAATTCCTCTTTTGTTCGGACACCTGAGGTAATAAACCTGAAAGGAGACCTCCCATCCCACAGAATAACAAAGAACAATTGGGACCGTGCCAAATCCAAAGACTGGAATATTCGTTCATGCCCCATGAGGCCTCCCCACATTCCACGGCCATTGTTGAATCAAAATCCAGAGACAAAGCCTGAGCAAGTGGCTCAGACTCGCTCTTTCTTCATATCCTGAAGAGCTCTTCTCATGGTTTGTAGATTCGCCCTGCCATACCTACGTCCCCAAACCTGAGCTGAGTTTGTGTTTTCAGACTTCTGTCCTCAAAGTCCTGGGCCACACACCCTCCAGGCTGGGGCCCCTGGAGGCACACATTAATACTGTGCCTACCCAATCCATAGGAATTCGTCCCATTCCATTGTCCAAAATCGTACGAATTAGGAGAAATCTCCAAAGTCCCCGAGGCCATCCCAATAGTGTAAGTCTCCTGGAACAAACAAGGGCAGTCTGACACCAGGTGAGCATCTACCTCCACTCATTGGATAGATGGATATCCCCAGAGAAGAAGATTGAACCAGACAGGACCCTAGGCCATAATCAGATCCATTGCTTTGGTTTACAATCATATCTCCTCAAAAGCCTGCATTCCAATACCAGCATAAGGCGTTTCCTGAGGCACCCATCAGAACAAATCTCCTCTCCACAAGAAAACTTGTGCATGGGAGCTATGTCAAAAGCTTAGGAGAATACTTCAGGGTCCCGGTGCCACCGCCCCATTCCAAGGTCCTCATGGACACAAACACACATTAGGCCCCATCCTCAGGAAAGTCCATTTCAAATCAGCCACCATGGTTGCTCCCGCAGAGCCATCCGATCTCAACTGTCTTGTTGCTAGGAGACAATTGGAATGTGATGCTCGCTTCCCTGGCATCCATCCTCCAATGGTGCTCAGGAGTCATTCCATATGGGATGTCCTGGAGCTGCCCAACAGTTCTCAATTGTCCCGCAGAAGGAATCCTTGAAGGGGGCATCCCACAACTCCCAACGTGAAAAAACCTCCATGGCCCTGAGTTTCCACTCCATTCATGAAGGGGCATTCATGCACAAAAACTACAACCTAGGCCAAAGTCTGATCCTCGCCGTGATTTCAGATGCTTGAGATATTGGTTCAGATCTGCAGGGGGTACCTGCCGTGCCCTCGGCCTGAAGCCCAAGTCTAACTTGTGTTCTCAGACTTCTGTCCTCACACTCCTGGCCCAGAAGCCTTCAAGTTTGGCAATTCCGGACCCACAATGCAGCACTCTGCCTGCCCTCTAGAAAAAATATCTTGCCTAATGAGCTGCCCAGGCACCTCAAATGAGGATAAACTTAAACGGCACTCGACTGTACCCAAATTATATAGTCTACCCTGGGCACTAATGCACTGTCAGACACAACCTGAGCCAGAACCCCCTGACCAACACCAAGGCAGCTGACCGCCCACTGAGCATATCACCCGCCATGGCCTTAGGTCGTCATATCTTGCCAACTGCGATTTTTCAGGCTTCAGAAACGAGACCTTATCTTCAACCGCTGCCCAGGGTTGAAAATGATGCATAAATCAGAACACCTTACCCATGGCAAGAGACCTTGTGTTTGGCATGTTGTCCAAAATCCAGTGTAGTTGAAACCAGTGTGTCCCATGGGGCCCCGCCCATGCTCGCGGACACATTGGTCACAAACACACATTGTAACCCTCAGCCTGAGCCCAGTGCTCATGTAAGGTCTCTCAGTGGCTGAATGAAGAGACAGCATATTGGGCCTGCCATGAACCTAGGCCCCAATTTTTAACCATAGTTTGGGTTGTCCCTTCACTCTTCCCCAGGGCTCTGCTTTGGATTTCCTCTTTTGTTCAGTCACCTGAGGTAATAAACCTGAAAGGGGACCTCCCATCCCACAGATTGGCGAAAAACAATTGGGACCGGGCCAAACACACAGAGCGGAAGATTCGTCCATGGCCCATGAGGCCTCCGCACATTCTCCGCCATCGTTGATACAAAATCCAGAGACAAAAGCCTGAGCAAGTGCCTGAGACTCGCTGTTTCTTCATATCCTGAAGAGTTCTTCTCATGGTTTGTAGATTGCGCCTGCCATACCTAAGTCCCCAAACCTAAGCTGAGTTTGTGTTTTCAGACTTCGGTCCTAAAAGTCCTGGGCCACACTCCCTCCAGGCTTGGGCCCCTGGAGCCACACATTAGGACTGTGCCTACCTAATCCATGGGAATTCTGCTCATTCCATTGTCCAAAATCGAACAAATTAGGAGAACTCTCCAACGTCCCCGAGGCCATCCCAATAGTGTAGGTCTCCGGGGACAAACAAGGGCGGTCTGACACCAGGTGAGCATCTACCTCCACTCATTCCATAGATGGATATACCGAGAGAAGAAGATTGAACCAGACAGGACCCTAGGCCATAATCGGATCCATTGCTTTGGTTTACAGGCATGTCTCCTCAAAAGCCTGGTTTCTAATACAAGCATAAGGCGTTTTCTGAGACACCCATCAGAACAAATCTCGTCTCCACAAGGAAACTTGTGCTGGAGGCTATGTCAAAAGCTTAGGAGAATACTTCAGTGTCCCGGTGCCACCGCCTCATTCCAGGGCCTTATTGACACAAACACACATTAGGCCCCATCCGCAGAAAAGTCCATTTCAACTCAGCCACCCTGTTTCTCCCGCAGAGCCATCCGATCTCAACTGAATTTTTGTGAGAGGACAATTGGAATGCGAGGCGGGCTTCCCTGGCATCCATACTCCAATGGTGCTCTGGAGTCATTCAATATGGAATGGCCTGGTGCTGTCCAAAGGTCTCAAATGTCCCGCAGAAGGAATCCTTGAAGGGGGCATCCCAAAACTCCCAACATGGGAAAACCTCCATGGCCTTGAGATTCCGCTCCGTTCATGAAGGGGCAGTCATGCACAGAAACTCCAACCTGAGCCAATGTCTGATCCTCGCCATGTCTTCAGATGCTAGAGATATTGGTTCAGATCCGCAGGGGGTACCTGCCATGCCCACGGCTTGAATCCCAAGTCTAGCTTGTGTTCTCAGACTTCTGTCCTCACACTCCTGGCCCAGAAGCCCTCAAGTTTGGCAATTCCGGACCCACAATGCAGCACTCTGCCTTCCCTCTAGAAAAAATATCTTGCCTAATGATCTACCCAGGCACCTCAAATGAGGATCAACCTACACGGCACTCGACTGTACCTAAATTATATAGTGTAACCTGGGCACTAATGCACTGTCTGACACAACCTGAGCCAGAAGCTCCTACCAACACCCAGGCAGCTGACCGCATACTGAGCATATCACACCCGCCATGGACTTAGGTCCTCTTCTCTTCCCAACTGCGGTTTTTCAGGTTTCAGAACCTAGACCTTATCTCCAACCACTGCACAGGGTTGAAAATGATGCAGATCAGAACACCTTCCCCATGGCAGAGTCCTTGTGATTGGCATGTTTCCAAAGTCCAGTGTAGTTGAAACCAGTGTGGCCCATGAGGCCCCGCCCATGCTCGTGGGCCACATTGGTCACAAACACACATTGTGTCCCTCAGCCTGAGCTCAGTCCTCAAGTAAGGCCTCTCAGTGGCTGGATGAAGAGACAGCATATTGGGCCTGCCATGCCCCTAGGCCCCAATTTTTAACCATAGTTTGGGATGTCCCTTCACTCTTCCCCAGGGCTCTGCTTTGTAATTCCTCTTTTGTGCGGACACCTGTGGTAATTAACCTGAAAGGAGACCTCCCATCCACATATTGACGAAAAACAATTGGGACAGGGCCAAATCCACAGAGAGGAAGATTCGTCCATGGTACATGAGGCCTCCCCACATTCCACGGCCATCGTTGATCCAAAATCCAGAGACAAAAGCCTGAGCAAGTGTCTGAGACTCGCTCTTTCTTCATATCCTGAAGAGTTCTTCTCATGGTTTGTAGAATGGGCCTGCCATACCTACGTCCCCAAACCTAAGCTGAGTTTGTGTTTTCATACTTCTGTCTTCAAAGTTTTGGGCCACTCTCCCTGCACGCTTGGGCCCCTTGAGCCACACATTAGGACTGTGACTACCCAATCCATGGGAATTCTGCCCATTCCATTGTCCAAAATCGTACAAATTCGAAGAACTCTCCAAAGTCCCCGAGGCAATCCCAATAGTGTGGTCTCCGGGGACAAACAACGGCGGTGTGACACCAGGTGAGCATCTAGCTCCACTCATTCCGTAGATAGATATCCCCAGATAAGAAGATGAACCAAACAGGACCCTAGGCCATAATCGGATCCATTGCTTTGGTTTACAGGCATGTCTCCTCAAAAGCCTGGATTCCAAAAACAGCATAAGGGGTTTCCTGAGGCACCCATCAGAACAAATCTCGCCTACAAAAGGAAACTTGAGAATGGGAGCTATGTCAAAAGCTTAGGAGAATACTTCAGGGTCCCGGTGCCACCGCCCCATTCTGAGGCCCTCATGGACTCAAACACACATTAGGCCCCATCCTCAGGAAAGTCCATTTCAACTCAGCCACTCCGGTTGCTCCCTTTGAGGGATCCGATCTCAACTGAATTGTTCCTAGGAGACAATTGAATTGCGAGGCGGGCTTGCCTGGCATCCATCCTCCAACGGTGCTCTGGAGTCATTCCATATGGGATGTCCTGGAGCTGCCCAACAGGTCTCAATTGTCACACAGAAGGAATCATTGAAGAGGGCATCCCACCACTCCCAACGTCGGAAAACCTCCATGGCCTTGAGATTCGGCTCCGTTCATGAAGGGGCAGTCATGCACAGAAACTCCAACCTGAGCCAACGTCTGATCCTCGCCGTGACTTCAGATGCTTGAGATTTTGGTTGCAACTGCAGGGGGTACCAGCCGTGCCCTCGGCCTGAAACTCAAGTCTAGTTTGTGTTCTCAGACTTCTGTCCTCACACTCCTGGCCCAGAAGCCCAAAAGATTGGCAATTCCGGACCCACAATGCAGCACTCTGCCTGCCCTCTAGAAAAAATATCTTGCATAATGAGGTGCCCAGGCACCTCAAAGGAGGATAAACCTACACGGCACTCGACTGTACCCAAATTATATAGTCTAACCTGGGCACTAATGCACTGTCTGACACAACCTGAGCCAGAACCTCCTGACCAACACCCAGGCAGCTGGCCGCACACTGAGCATATCAGACGCGCCATCGCCGTAAGTCGTTATCTCTTCCCAACTGCGATTTCTCAGGCTTCAGAACCTATACCTTATGTCCAATCACTGCTCACGATTGAAAATGATGCAGAAATCAGAACACCTTCCCCATGGCAAGAGACCTTGTGATTGGCATGTTGTTCAAGGTCCAGTGTAGTTGAAACCAGTTTGGCCCATGAGGCCCCGCCCATGCTCGCGGGCCACATTTGTCACAAACACACATTTGACCCTCAGCCTGAGCCCAGTCCTCAAGTAAGGCCGCTCAGTGGCTGGATGAAGAGACAGCTTATTGGGCCTGCCATGCCCCTAGGCCCCAATTTTAACCATATTTTGGGTTGTCCATTCACTCTTCCCCAGGGCTCTGCTTTGGAATTCCTCTTTTGTTCGGACACCTGAGGTAATAAACCTGAAAGGAGACCTCCCATCCCACAGATTGACGAAAAATAATTGGGACCTCCCCAATCCACAGAAAGGAAGATTCGTACATGGCCCATGAGGCCTCCACACATTCCACGGCCATCATTGATATAAAATCCAGAGACAAAAGCCTGAGCAAGGGCCTCAGACTCGCTCTTTCTTCATATCCTGAAGAGTTCTTCTCATGGTTTGTAGATTGGGCCTGCCATACCTACGTCCCCAAACATAAGGTGAGTTTGTGTTTTCAGACTTCTGTCCTCAAAGTCCTGGGCCATTCACCCTCCAGGCTGGGGCCCCTGGAGCCACACATTCGGACTGTGCCTACCTAATCCATGGGAATTCTGCCCATTCCATTGTCCGAAATCTTACAAATTGGGAGAACTCTCCAAAGTCCCCGAGGCAATCCCAATAGTGTAGGTCTCCAGGGACAAACAAGGGTGGTCTGACACCAGGTGAGCATCTACCTCCACTCATTCCATAGACGGATAACCCCAGAGAAGAAGATTGAACCAGACAGGATCCTAGGCAATAATTGGATCCATTGCTTTGGTTTACAGGCATGTCTCCTCAAGAGCCTGGTTTTCAAGACCAGCATAAGTGTTTTCCTGAGGCACCCATCAGAACAAATCTCGTCTCCACAAGAAAACTTGTGCATGGGAGCTATGTCATAGCTTATTAGAATACTTCAGGGTCCCGGTGCCACCGCCCCATTCCAAGGCCCTCATGGACACAAACACACTTTAGGCCCCATCCTCAGGAAAGTCCATTTCAACTCAGCCACCCCGGGTGCTCCCGCAGAGCCATCCAATCTCAACTGTATTGTTGCTAGGAGATAATTGGAATGAGAGGCAGCTTCCCAGGCATCCATCCTCAAACGGTGCTCTAGAGTCATTTTATATGGGATGTCCTGGAGCTGCCCAACAGGTCTCAATTGTCCCGCAGAATGAATCCTTGAAGGGGGCATCACACAACTCCCAACGTGGGAAAAGCTCCATGGACTTGAGATTCTGCTCCTTTCATAAAGGGTCAGTCATGCACAGAAACTACAACCTCAGCCAACGTCTGATCCTCGCCGTGACTTCAGATGCTTGAGATATTTTTTCTGATCTGCAGGGGGTACCTACCTTGCACTCGGCCTGAAGCCCAAGTCTAGCTTGTGTTCTCAGACTTCTTTCCTCAAACTCCTGGCCCAGAATTCCTCCATTTTGGCAACTCCTGACCCACAATGCAGCACTATGCCTGCCCTCTAGAAAAAATATCTTGCCTAATGAGGTGCCCAGGCACCTCAAATGAGAATAAACCTGCAGGGCACTCGACTGTACCCAAATTATATAGTCTAACTTGGGCACTAGTGCACTGTCTGACACAACCTGAGCGAGAACCTCCTGACCAACACCCAGGCAGTTGACCGCACACTGAGAATATCAGACGCGCCATCGACTTAGATCGTCATCTCTTCCCAACTGCGAATTTTCAGGCTTCAAAACCTAGACCTTATCTCCAACCACTGCCCATGGTTAAAAATGATGCAGAAATCAAAACACCTTCCCCATGGCAAGAGACCTTGTGATTGGATGTTGTCCAAGGTCCGTGTAGTTGAAACCAGTGTGGCCTATGAGGCCCCGCCCATGCTCGCGTGCCACGTTGGTCACAAACACACACTGTGACCCTCAGCCTGAGCCCAGCCCTCAAGTAAGGCCTCTCAGTGGCTGGATGAAGACACACCTTATTGTGCCTGCCATGCCACTAGGCCCCAATTTTTAACCATAGTTTGGGTTTTCCCTTCACACTTCCCCAGGGCTCTGCTTTGGAATTCCTCTTTTGTTCAGACACCTGAGGTAATAAACCTGAAAGGAGACCTCCCATCCCACAGATTGACGAAAAACAATTGGGATCGGGCCAAATCCACAGAGAGGAAGATTTGTCCATGGCCCTTGAGGCCTCCCCACATTCCACGGCCATCGTTGATATAAAATCCAAATTCAAAACCCTAGGAAGTGCCTCAGACTCGCTCTTTCTTCATATCCTGAAGATTTCTTCTCATGATTTGTAGATTGGGCCTGCCATACCTACATCCCCAAACCTAAGCTGAGTTTGTGTTTTCAGACTTCTGTCCTCAAAGTCCTGGGCCACACACCCTCAGTCTGGGGCCCCTGAAGCCACACATTAGGACTGTGCCTACCCAATCCATGGGAATTCTGCCCATTTCATTGTCCAAAATGGTACTAATTAGGAGAACTCTCCAATGTCCCCGAGGCCATCCCAATAGTGTAGGTCTCCGGGGACAAACAACGGCGGTCTGACTCCAGGTGAGCATCTACCTCCACTCATTCCATAGATGAATATCCCCAGAGAAGAAGAATGAACAAGACAGGACCCTAGGCCATAATCGAATACATTGCTTTGGTTTACAGGCATGTCTCTTCAAAAGTCAGGATTCCAATACCAGCATAATGGGTTTCCTGAGGCACCCATCAGAACAAATCTCCTCTCCACAAGGAAACTTGTGCATGGGAACTATGTCAAAAGCTTAGGAGAATACTTCAGGGTCCCAGTGCCACTGCCCCATTTCAAGGCCCTCATGGACACAAACACACATTAGGGCCCATCATCAGGAAAGTCCATTTCAACTCAGCCACACCGGTTGCTCCCGCAGAGGGATCCGATCTCAACTGTATTGTGGCTAGTAGACAATTGGATTGCGAGGCGGGCTTCCCTGGCATCCATCCTCCAAGGGTGCTCTGGAGTCATTCCATATGTGATGTCCTGGAGCTGCCCAACAGGTCTCAATTGTCACACAGAAGGAATCATTGAAGGGGGCATCCCACCACTCCCACGTCGGAAAACCTCCATGGCCTTGAGATTCGGCTCCGTTCATGAAGGGGCAGTCATGCACAGAAACTCCAACCTGAGCCAACGTCTGATCCTCGCCGTGACTTCAGATGCTTGAGATTTTGGTTGCAACTGCAGGGGGTACCAGCCGTGCCCTCGGCCTGAAACTCAAGTCTAGCTTGTGTTCTCAGACTTCTGTCCTCACACTCCTGGCCCAGAAGCCCAAAAGTTTGGCAATTCCGGACCCACAATGCAGCACTCTGCCTGCACTCTAGAAAAAATATCTTGCCTAATGAGGTGCCCAGGCACCTCAAATGAGGATAAACCTACACGGCACTCGACTGTACCCAAATTATATAGTCTAAGCTGGGCACTAATGCACTGTCTGACACAACCTGAGCCAGAACCTCCTGACCAACACCCAGGCAGCTGGCCGCACACTGAGCATATCAGACGCGCCATCGCCTTAGGTCGTCATCTCTTCCCAACTGCGATTTTTCAGGCTTCAGAACCTATTCCTTATGTCCAATCACTGCTCACGATTGAAAATGATGCAGAAATTAGAACACCTTCCCCATGGCAAGAGACCTTGTGATTGGCATGTTGTCTAAGGTCCAGTGTAGTTGAAACCAGTTTGGCCCATGAGGCCCCGCCCATGCTCGCGGGCCACATTTGTCACAAACACACATTTGACCCTCAGCCTGAGCCCAGTCCTCAAGTAAGGCCGCTCAGTGGCTGGATGAAGAGACAGCTTATTGGGCCTGCCATGCCCCTAGGCCCCAATTTTTAACCATAGTTTGGGTTGTCCCTTCACTCTTACCCAGGGCTCTGCTTTGGAATTCTTCTTTTGTTCGGACACCTGAGGTAATAAACCTGAAAGGAGACCTCCCATCCAACAGATTGACGAAAAATAATTGGGACCTCCCCAATCCACAGAAAGGAAGATTCGTCCATGGCCCATGAGGCCTCCCCACATTCCACGGCCATCGTTGATATAAAATCCAGAGACAAAAGCCTGAGCAAGGGCCTCTGACTCGCTCTTTCTTCATATCCTGAAGAGTTCTTCTCATGGTTTGTAGATTGGGCCTGCCATACCTACGTCCCCAAACATAAGGTGAGTTTGTGTTCTCAGACTTCTGTCCTCAAAGTCCTGGGCCACACACCCTCAAGGCTGGGGCCCCTGGAGCCACACATTCGGACTGTGCCTACCCAATCCATGGGAATTCTGCCCATTCCATTGTCCAAAATCTTACAAATTGGGAGAATTCTCCAAAGTCCAGAGGCAATCCCAATAGTGTAGGTCTCCAGGGACAAGAAGTGTAGTCTGACACCAGGTGAGCATCTACCTCCACTCATTCCATAGACGGATATCCCCAGAGAAGAAGATTGAGCCAGACAGGATCCTAGACAATAATCGGATCCATTGCTTTGGTTTACAGGCATGTCTCCTCAAGAGCCTGGATTCCAAGACCAGCATAAGGGTTTTCCTGAGGCACCCATAAGAACAAAACTCCTCTCCACAAGGAAACTTGTGCATGGGAGCTATGTCAAAAGCTTAGGAGAATGCTTCAGGGTCTCGTTGCCACCGCCCCATTCCAAGGCCCTCATGGACACAAACACACTTTAGGCCCCATCCTCAGGAAAGTCCATTTCAACTCAGCCACCCCGGTTGCTCCCGCAGAGCCATCTGATCTCAACTTTCTTGTTGCTAGGAGACAATTGGAATGAGAGGAGGACTTCCCTGGCATCTATCCTCAAACCGTGCTCTGGAGTCATTCCATATGGGATGTCCTGGAGCTGCCCAACAGGTCTCAATTGTCCCAAAGAAGGAATCCTTGAAGGGGGCATCACACAACTCCCAACGTGGGAAAAGCTCCATGGCCTTGAGATTCCGCTCCTTTCATGAAGGGGCAGTCATGCACAGAAACTACAACCTGAGCCAACGTCTGATCTTCGCCGTGACTTCAGATGGTTGAGATATTGTTTCCGATATGCAGGGGGTACCTACCGTGCCCTCGGCCTGAATCCCAGGTCTAGCTTGTGTTCTCAGACTTCTGTCCTCAAACTCTTGGCCCAGAAGTCCTCCATTTTGGCAATTCCGGACCCACAATGCAGCACTCTGCCTACCATCTAGAAAAAATATCTTGCCTAATGAGGTGCCCAGGCACCTCAAATAAGGATAAACCTACAGGGCACTCAACTGTACCCAAATTATATAGTCTAACTTGGGCACTAGTGCACTGTCTGACACAACCTGAGCCAGAACCTCCGGACCAACACCCAGGCAGTTGACCGCACACTGAGCATATCAGAGGCGCCATCGCCTTAGATCGTCATCTCTTCCCAACTGCGATTTTCAGGCTACAGAACCTAGACCTTATCTCCAACCACTGCCCAGGGTTGAAAATGATGCAGAAATCAAAACACCTTCCCCATGGCAAGAGACCTTGTGATTGGCATGTTGTCCAATGTCCAGTGTAGTTGAAACCAGTGTGGCCCATGAGGCCCCGCCCATGCTTGCGTGCCACGTTGGTCACAAACACACACTGTGACCCTCAACCTGAGCCCAGCCCTCAAGTAAGGCCTCTCAGTGGCTGGATGAAGAGACAGCTTATTGTGCCTGCCATGCCCCTAGGCCCCAATTTTTAACCATAGTTTGGGTTTTCCCTTCACTCTTCCCAAGGGCTCTGCTTTGGAATTCCTATTTTGTTCAGACACCTGAGGTAATAAACCTAAAAGGAGACCTCCCATCCCACAGATTGACGAAAAACAATTGGGATCGGGCCAAATCCACAGAGAGGAAGATTCGTCCATGGCCCATGAGGCCTCCCCACATTCCACGGCCATCGTTGATATAAAATCCAAATGCAAAAGCCTGAGCAAGTGCCTCAGACTCGCTATTTCTTCATATCCTGAAGATTTCTTCTCATGATTTGTAGATTGGGCCTGCCATACCTACATCCCCAAACCTAAGCTGAGTTTGTGTTTTCAAACATCTGTCCTCAAAGTCCTGGGCCACACACCCTCAGGCTGGGGCCCCTGAAGCCACACATTAGGACTGTGCCTACCCAATCCATGGGAATTCTGCCCATTCCATTGTCCAAAATGGTACTAATTAGGAGAACTCTCCAAAGTCCCCGAGGCCATCCCAATAGTGTAGGTCTCCGGGGACAAACAACGGCGGTCTGACTCCAGGTGAGCATCTACCTCCACTCATTCCATAGATGAATATCCCCAGAGAAGAAGAATGAACAAGACAGGACCCTAGGCCATAATCGAATACATTGCTTTGGTTTACAGGCATGTCTCTTCAAAAGTCTGGATTCCAATACCAGCATAATGGGTTTCCGGAGGCACCCATCAGAACAAATCTCCTCTCCACAAGGAAACTTGTGCATGGGAGCTATGTCAAAAGCTTAGGAGAATACTTCAGGGTCCCAGTGCCACTGCCCCATTTCAAGGCCCTCATGGACACAAACACACATTAGGTCCCATCCTCAGGAAAGTCCATTTCAACTCAGCCACACAGGTTGCTCCGCAGAGGGATCCGATCTCTACTCTATTGTGGCTAGTAGACAATTGGATTGCGAGGCGGTCTTCCCTGGCATCCATCCTCCAAATTGCTCTGGAGTCATTCCATATGGGATGTCTTGGAGCTGCCCAACAGGTCTCTATTGTCACACAGAAGGAATAATTGAAAGGGGGATCCCACCACTCCCACGTCAGAAAACCTCCATGGCCTTGAGATTCCGCTCCGTTCATGAAGGGGCAGTCATGCAAAGAAACTCCAACCTGAGCCAACGTCTGATCCTCGCCGTGACTTCAGATGCTTGAGATTTTGGTTGCGAATGCAGGGGGTACCAGCTGTGCCTTCGGCCTGAAACTCAAGTCTAGCTTGTGTTCTCAGACTTCTGTCCTCACACTCCTGGCCCAGAAACCCAAAAGTTTGGCAATTCCGGACCCACAATGCAGCACACTGCCTGCCCTCTAGAAAAAATATCTTGCCTAATGAGGTGCCCAGGCACCTCAAATGAGGATAAACCTACATGGCACTCGAAGGTACCCAAATTATATAGTCTAACCTGGGCACTAATGCACTCTCTGACACAACCTGACCCAGAAACTCCTGACCAACACCCAGGCAGCTGACAGCACACTGAGCATATCAGACGCGCCATCGCCTTAGATCGTCATCTCTTCCCAATTGCGATTTTTCAGGCTTCAGAACCTATACCTTTTGTCCAATCACTGCTCACGATTGAAAATGATGCAGAAATCAGAAACCTTACCCATGGCAAGAGACCTTGTGATTGGCATGTTGTCCAAGGTCCAGTGTAGTTGAAACCAGTTTGGCCTAATGAGGTGCCCAGGCACCTTCAATGAGGATAAACCTCCACAGCTCGACTTTACCCATATTATATAGTCTAAACGGGGCACCAATGCACTATCGGACACAACCTGAGCCCGGACCTCCTGACCAACACCCGGAAAGCAGACCGCACACTGAGCACATAAGACCCGCGATGGCCTTAGGTCATCATCTCTTCCCCTGCCCAGGGGTGAGTGTGATGCAGAAATCAGAAAAACTCCTTACCAATGGTAAGAAACCTTGTGGTTGGCACGTTGTCCAACGTTCAGTGTATGAGAAACCAGCATTCACCCTGAGGCCCCGCCCATTTTAAGTGCGACAAGGGCATAAACAAGCATTGTGACCCTCAGCATGAGTCCTGTCCTCTAGTAAGTCCGCTCAGGGACTGTACCATTAGATGTCATAATGGGCTTGATATGTCCCTAGGCCCCAATTTTTAACCAGATTTCTGATTGTCCAGTCAACCCCTCCCAGGGCTCTACTCTGGAATCCCTCATTTGGTGGGACACCTGAGGTTAAAAAGAAAACAGCATCAAAAAAAAAAAAGCGGACTTCTTCCATCCCAGAGAGTGACCCCAAACCCTTTGGACTGGGCCAAAGCACCAGGGAGTAAGACTAGTCCATTTCCCATGAAGTCACCCAGAAATTTCACGACCATGAGTGACACGATATCCAGAGACAAAAACTTGAGCAAGAGCTTCACACTCGCCCTTTTCTCAAATCCCGAAAAGTTCTACTCATGGTCTGTAGATAAGTCCTGCCACACCAATGACCTGAAACATAAGCCACGTTTGTGTTTTCAGACAATTGTCCAAACAGCCCTTGCCTACACAACCTACAGGCTCAGGCCCCTGGAGCCAAACATGAAAACTGTACTTGCCCTCTCCAAGGGAATTTTGTGTGCCCATTCCAATGGCCACATCCCTTCTAATAGGATAAACCTCCAAAGTCCCTGATCCATCTCATTAGTGGTGGCTTCCCAGGTAAAACAGGGGCAATCTGAGCCCATCTGAGCACCTACCTGTACTCAGACCCATAGACAGATGTCCCCAGAGGGAAAAAAGGGAAGAACAGGCCCCTAGGCACTAATCATATTCATTGCTTTGGTATCCAGGCATCTCTCCTCAGAGGCCTGGATTTCAAAACCAGCATATGGCTGTTTCTTGACTCACCCATCAGAAAACATCTCATCTACCCATGGGAAACTTGCACGTTGGAGCTGTGTCAAAGCCTCTGTTTAGGAGAACCCTTCAGGGCCCCAGTGCCATCGCTTCATTCCAAGGTCTCCATAGACATAAAAGCACATTAGGACCCATCCATAGGAGAGTCCATTTCAACTCAGCCTCCTCGCTTGCTCCCCCAGATCCAGCAGATCTAACCTGTCTTGTTTCTAGGAGACAATTGGAAGCAGGTGGGCTACCCAGCCATGTATCCTTAGAACCCTGCTCAGAATCATTGGCCTGGAGCCAAACAACAGGTCTCAATTGTCCTGCAGAATACACTTTGCAGTTTGGAGCTTCTCACAAATCCCATCGTGGGAAAACCCCCATGGCATCGGGATGCCCTGCACGTCGTGAAGGGGCCATCAGGGACAGAAACACCAACTTGAGCGATCTTCTGATCCTCGCCCTGACTTCAGATGCACGAGATCTCGATTAAGGTCTGTAGATTGTGCCATCGCTGATACATAATCCAGAGACAAAAACCTGAGCAAGCGCCTCACACTCACACTTTCTTCATATCCTGAAGAGTTCTTCTCATGGTCTGTAGATCGGGCCTGCCATACCTACGTCCCCAACCTAAGCTCAGTTTGTGTTTTCAGAATTCTGTCCTCAAAGTCCTGGGCCACACACCCTTCAAGCTGGGGCCCCTGGAGCCACACATGAGGACTGTGCCTACCAATCCATGGGAATCTGCCCATTCCATTGTCCAAAATGGTACTAATTAGGAGAAACCTCCAAAGTCCCTGAGGCCATCCCAATAGTGTCGGTCACTCAGAACAAACAAGGGCTGTCTGACACCAGCTGATAATCTACCTCCACTCATACAATAAATGGATGTCCCCAGAGGAGAAGATTGAACCAGACAGGACCCTAGGCCATAATAGGATCCATTGCCTTGGTTTACAGGCATGTCTCCTCAAAAGCCTGATTCCAATACGAGCATAGGGGTTTTGCTGAGGCACCCATCAGAACTTATCTCGTCTCCACAAGGAAACCTGTGCATGGGAGCCATGTCCAAAGCATAGGAGAGTACTTCAGGGTCCCGGTGCCACCGCCCCATTTCAAGGCCCTCATGGACACAAAAACACATTAGGACCCATCCTCAGGAAAGTCCATTTCAACTCAGCCACTCCGGTTGCTCCCGCAGAGCCATCAGATCTAAACTGTCTTGTTGCTAGGAGACAATTGGAATGCGAGGCGGGCTTCCCAGGCATCCATCCGTGAACGGTGCTCTGGAGTCATTCCATATGGGATGTCCTGGAGCTGTCCAACAGGTCTCAATTGTCCCGCAGAAGGAATCCTTGAAGGGGGCATCCCACAACTCCCAACGTGGGAAAAACTCAATGGCCTCGAGATTCCACTCCCTTCATGAAGCGGCCGTCATGCACGGAAACTCCAAACTGAGCCAACGTCTGATCCTCGCCCTGAGTTCAGATGCATGAGTATTGGTTCAGATCTGCAGGGGGTACCTGCCGTGCCCTCGCCCTGAAACCCAAGTCTAGCTTGTCTTCTCAGACTTCCATCCTCACACTCCTGGCCCCAAAGCCCTCAAGTTTGGCAATTCCGGACCCACAATGCAGCACACTGCCTGCCCTCTAGAAAAAAATTATTGCCTCATGAGCTGCCCAGGCACCTTCAATGAGGATAAACCTCCACAGCACTCGACTTTACCCAAATTATATAGTCTAACCTGGGCACTAATGCACTGTCGGACACAACCTGAGCCCGGACCTCCTGACCAACACCCGGAAAGCAGACCGCACACTGAGCACATAAAACCCGCCATGGCCTTAGGCCATCATCTCTTCCCTACCTCAGTTTTCAGGCCTCAGAACCGAGATATTATCTCCAATCACTGCCCAGGCGTGAGTGTGATGCAGAAATCAGAACACCTCCTTACCCATGGTAAGAAAGCTTGTGGTTGGCACGTTGTCCAACGTTCAGTGTAGGAGAAACCAGCATTCACCCTGAGGTCCCGCCCATTCTTGAGTGCGACAAGGGCATAAACACGCATTGTGACCCTCAGCATGAGTCCTGTCCTCTAGTAAGTCCTCTCAGTGACTGGACCATTAGATGTCATAATGGGCTTTATATGTCCCTAGGCCCCAATTTTTAACCAGATTTCTGATTGTCCAGTCACCCCCCCCCCAGGGCTCTACTAAGGAATCCCTCATTTGGTGGGACACCTAAGGTTAAAAAGAAAACAACATCAAAAATAAAATAATGAAACGGACTTCTACATCCCAAAGAGTGACCCCAATCGCTTTGGACTGGGCCAAACCACCAGGGAGTAAGACTCGTCCATTTCCCATGAAGTCACCCAGAAATTTCAAGACCATGAGTGACACGATATCCAGAGACAAAAACTTGAGCAAGAGCCTCACACTCGCCCTTTTCTCAAATCCCGAAATGTTCTCCTCATGGTCTGTAGATAAGTCCTGCCATACCTATGACCTGAAACATAAGCCAAGTTTGTGTTTTCAGACAACTGTCCAAACAGCCCTGGCCTACACAACCTACAGGCTCAGGCCCCTGAAGCCAAACCTGAGGACTGTACTTGCCCTCTCCAAGGGAATTGTGTGTGCCCATTCCAATGGCCACATCCCTTTTAATAGGATAAACCTCCAAAGTCCCTGATCCATCTCATTAGTGGTGGCTTCCCAGGTAAAACAGGGGCAATCATAGCCCATGTGAGCACCTACCTGTACTCAAACCCATAGACAGATGTCCCCAGAGGTATAAAGGAAAGAACAGTTCCCTACGCACTAATCAGATCCATTTCTTGGTTTCCAGGCATCTCTCCTCAGGGGCCTGGATTTCAAAACCAGCATACGGCTCTTTCTTGACTCACCCATCACAAAACATCTCATCTACCCATGGGAAACTTGCATGTTGGATCTGTGTCAAAGCCTCTGTTAACGAGAACCCTTCAGGGCCACAGTGCCACCGCTTCATTCCAAGGTCTCCATCAACACAAAAGCACATTAGGACCCATCCATAGGAGAGTCCATTTCAACTCATCCTTCTCGGTTGCTCCCCCAGATCCAGCAGATCTAACCTGTCTTGTGTCTAGGTGACAATTGGAATGCGAGGTGGGCTACCCAGCCATTCATCCTTAGAACCCTGCTCAGAATCATTGGCCTGGAGCCAAACAACAGGTTTCAATTGTCCTGCAGATGACACTTTGCAGTTTGGAGCTTCTCACAAATCCCATCGTGGGAAAACCCCCATGGCATCGGGATGCCCTCCACTTCGTGAAGGGGCCATTAGGGACAGAAACACCAACTTGAGCGAAGTTCTGATCCTTGCCCTGACTTCAGACGCACGAGATCTCGATTCAGGTCTGTAGATTGTGCCATCGCTGATACAAAATCCAGAGACAAAAACCTGAGCAAGCGCCTCAGACTCGCACTTTCTTCATAGCCTGAAGAGTTCTTCTCATGGTCTGTAGATCGGGCCTGCCATACCTACGTCCCCAACCTAAGCTGAGTTTGTGTTTTCAGACTTCTGTCCTCAAAGTCCTGGGCCACACTCCCTCCAGGCTGGGGCGCCTGGAGCCACACATTAGGACTGTGCCTACCAATCCATGGGAATTCTGCCCATTCCATTGTCCAAAATCGTACAAATTATGAGAAACCTCCAAAGTCCCTGAGGCCATCCCAATAGTGTTAGTCGCCCGGAACAAACAAGGGCTGTCTGACACCAGCTGATAATCTACCTCCACTCATACAATAAATGGATGTCCCCAGAGGAGAAGATTGAACCAGACAGGGCCCTAGGCCATAATAGGATCCATTGCCTGGTTTACAGGCATGTCTCCTCAAAAGCCTGATTCCAATACGAGCATAGGGGTTTTGCTGAGGCATCCAGCAGAACTCATCTCATCTCCAGAAGAAAACCTGTGCATGGGAACCATGTCCAAAGCATAGGAGAGTACTTCAGGGTCCCGGTGCCACCGCCCCATTCCAAGGCCCTCAGGGACACAAAAACACATTAGGACCCATCCTCAGGAAAGTCCATTTCAACTCAGCCACCCCGGTTGCGCCCGCAGAGCCATCAGATCTAAACTGTCTTGTTGCTAGGAGACAATTGGAATGCGAGGCGGGCATCCCAGGCATCCATCCTCGAACGGTGCTCTGGAGTCATTCCATATGGGATGTCCTGGAGTTGTCGAACAGGTCTCAATTGTCCCGCAGAAGGAATCCTTGAAGGGGGCATCCCACAACTCCCAACGTGGGAAAACCTCAATGGCCTCGAGATTCCACTCCCTTCATGAAGCGGCCGTCATGCACGGAAACTCCAACCGTAGCCAACGTCTGATCCTCGCCTTGACTTCTGATGCATGAGTATTGGTTCAGATCTGCAGGGGGTACCTGCCGTGCCCTCGCCCTGAAACCCAAGTCTAGCTTGTTTTCTCAGACTTCCGTCATCACACTCCTGGCCCCGAAGCCCTCAACTTTGGCAATTCCGGACCAAATGCAGCACTCTGCTTGCCCTCTAGAAAAAATTATTGCCTCATGAGCTGCCCAGACAACTTCAATGAGGATAAACCTCCACAGCACTCGACTTCACCCAAATTATATAGTCTAACCTGGGCACTAATGCACTGTGGGACACAACCTGAGATCCGGACCCCCTGACCAACACCCGGAAAGCAGACCGCACACTGAGCACATAAGACCCGCCATGGCCTTAGGTCATCATCTCTTCCCTACCTCAGTTTTCAGGCCTCTGAACCGAGACATTATCTCCAATCACTGCCCAGGGGTGAGTGTGATGCAGAAATCAGAACACCTTCTTACCCATGGTAAGAAACCTTGTGGTTGGACGTCATCCAACGTTCAGTGTAGGAGAAACCAGCATTCACCCTGAGGCCCCGCCCATTCTTGAGTGCGACAAGGGCATAAACACGCATTGTGACCTTCAGCATGAGTCCTGTCCTCTAGTAAGTCCTCTCAGGGACTTGAACATTAGATGTCATAATGGGCTTGATATGTCCCTAGGCCCCAATTTTTAACCAGATTTCTGATTGTCCAGTCACTCCCCCCCCAGGGCTCACTCTGGAATCCCTCATTTGGTGGGACACCTGAGGTTAAAAAGAAAACAACATCAAAAAAAAAAAAAAAACGGACTTCTTCCATCCCACAGAGTGACCCCAAACGCTTTGGACTGGGCGAAACCACCAGGGAGTAAGACTCGTCCATTTCCCATGAAGTCACCCAGAAATTTCAAGACCATGAGTGACACGATATCCAGAGACAAAAACTTGAGCAAGAGCCTCACACTCGCCCTTTTCTCAAATCCCGAAATGTTCTCCTCATGGTCTGTAGATAAGTCCTGCCATACCTATGACCTGAAACATAAGCCAAGTTTGTGTTTTCAGACAACTGTGCAAACAGCCCTGGCCTACACAACCTACAGGCTCAGGCCCCTGGAGCCAAACCTGAGGACTGTACTTGCCCTCTCCAAGGGAATTTTGTGTGCCCATTCCAATGGCCACATCCCTTCTAATAGGATAAACCTCCAAAGTCCCTGATCCATCTCATTAGTGGTGGCTTCCCAGGTAAAACAGGGGCAATCTGAGCCCATTTGAGCACCTATCTGTACTCAGACCCATAGACAGATGTCCCCAGAGGTAAAAAGAAATGAACAGGCCCCTAGGCACTAATCATATCCATTGCTTTGGTTTCCAGGCATCTCTCCTCAGAGGCCTGGATTTCAAATCCAGCATATGGCTCTTTCTAGACTCACCCATCAGAAAACATATCATCTACCCATGGGAAATTGCACGTTGGAGCTGTGTCAAAGCCATGTTTAGGAGAACCCTTCAGGGCCCCAGTGCCACCGCTTCATTCCAAGGTCTCCATAGACACAAATGCACATTAGGACCCATCCATAGGAGAGTCCATTTCAAATCAGCCTCCTCGCTTGCTCCCAGAGATTCAGCAGATCTACTTGTCTTGTGTCTAGAAGACAATTGGAATGCGAGGTGGGCTACCCAGCCATTCATCCTTAGAACCCTGCTCAGAATCATTGGCCTGGAGCCAAACAACAGGTCTCAATTGTCCTGCAAAAGACACTTTGCAATTTGGAGCTTCTCACAAATCCCATCGTGGGAAAACCCCCATGGCCTCGTGATGCCGCCCCTTCGTGAAGGGGCCATCAGGGACAGAAACACCAACTTGAGCGATCGTCTGATCCTCGCCCTGACTTCAGATGCACGAGATCTCGATTCAGGTCTGTAGATTGTGCCATCGCTGATAAAAAATCCAGAGACAAAAACCTGAGCAAGCGCCTCAGACTCGCACTTTCTTCATATCCTGAAGTGTTCTTCTCATGGTTTGTAGATTGGGCCTGCCATACCTACATCCCCAAACCTAAGCTGAGTTTGTGTTTTCAGACTTCTGTCCTCAAAGTCCAGGGCCACACACCGTCCAGGCTGGGGCCTCTGGAGCCACACATTAGGACTGTGCCTACCAATTCATGGGAATTCTGCCCATTCCATTGTCCAAAATCGTACAAATTAGGAGAAACCTCCAAAGTCCTTGAGGCCATCCCAATCGTGTAGGTCGCCCGGAACAAACAAGGGCTGTCTGACACCTGCTGATAATCTACCTCCACTCATACCATAAATGGATGTCCCCAGAGGAGAAGATTGAACCAGACAGGACCCTAGGCTATAATAGGATCCATTGCCTTGGTTTACAGGCATGTCTCCTCAAAAGCCTGATTCCAATACGAGCATAGGGGTTTTGCTGAGGCACCCATCAGAACTCATCTCGTCTCCACAAGGAAACCTGTGAATGGGAGCCATGTCCAAAGCATAGGAGAGTACTTCAGGGTCCCGGTGCCATCGCCCCATTCCAAGGCCCTCAGGGACACAAAAACACATTAGGACCCATCCTCAGGAAAGTCCATTTCAACTCAGCCCCCCCGGTTGCTCCCGCAGAGCCATCAGATCTAAACTGTCTTGTTGCTAGGAGACAATTGGAATGCGAGCCGGGCTTCCCAGACATCCATCCTCGAATAGTGCTCTGGAGTCATTCCATATGGGATGTCCTGGAGCTGTCCAACAGGTCTCAATTGTCCCGCAGAAGGAATCCTTGAAGGGGGCATACCACAACTCCCAACGTGGGAAAACCTCAATGGCCTCGAGATTCTGCTCCCTTCATGAAGCGGCCGTCATGCACGGAAACTCCAAACTGAGCCAACGTCTGATCCTCGCCCTGAATTCAGATGCATGAGTATTGGTTCAGATCTGCAGGGGGTAAGTGCCGTGCCCTCGCCCTGAAACCCAAGTCTAGCTTGTCTTCTCAGACTTCCGTCCTCACACTCCTGGCCCCGAAGTCCTCATGTTTGGCAATTCCGGACACACAATGCAGCACTCTGCCTGCCCTCTAGAAAAAAATTATTGCCTCATGAGCTGCCCAGGCAACTTAAATGAGGGTAAACCTACACAGCACTCGACTTCACCCAAATTATATAGTCTAACCTGGGCACTAATGCACTGTCGGACACAACCTGAGCCCGGACCTCCTGACCAACACCCGGAAAGCAGACCGCACACTGAGCACATAAGACCTGCCATGGCCTTAGGTCATCATCTCTTCCCTACCTCAGTTTTCAGGCCTCAGAACCGAGACATAATCTCCAATCACTGCCCAGGGGTGAGTGTGATGCAGAAATCAGAACAACTTCTTACCCATGGTAAGAAACCTTGTGGTTGGCACGTCGTCCAACGTTCAGTGTAGGAGAAACCAGCATTCACCCTGAGGTCCCGCCCATTCTTGAGTGTGACAAGGGCATAATGACGCATTGTGACCCTCAGCATGAGTCCTGTCCTCTAGTAAGTCCGCTCAGGGACTGGACCATTAGATGTCATAATGGGCTTTATATGTCCCTAGGCCCCAATTTTTAACCAGATTTCTGATTGTCCAGTCACCCCCCCCCCCAGGGCTCTATTCTGGAATCCCTCATTTGGTTGGACACCTGAGGTTAAAAGGAAAACAACATCAAATAAAAAAAAAAAAAACCGGACTTCTTTCATCCCACAGAGTGATCCCAAACGCTTTGGACTGGTCCAAACCACCAGGGAGTAAGACTCGTCCATTTCCCATGAAGTCACCCAGAAATTTCACGACCATGAGTGACACGATATCCGGAGACAAAAACTTGAGCAAGAGCCTCACACTCGCCCTTTTCTTAAATCCCGAAATGTCCTCCTCATGGTCTGTAGATAAGTCCTGCCATACGTATGACCAGAAACATAAGCCAAGTTTGTGTTTTCAGACAACTGTCCAAACAGCCCTGGCCTACACAACCTACAGGCTCAGGCCCCTGAAGCCAAACCTGAGGACTGTACTTGCCCTCTCCAAGGGAATTGTGTGTGCCCATTCCAATGGCCACATCCCTTTTAATAGGATAAACCTCCAAAGTCCCTGATCCATCTCATTAGTGGTGGCTTCCCCGGTAAAACAGGGGCAATCTGAGCCCATCTGAGCACCTACTTGTACTCAGACCCATAGACAGATGTCCCCAGAGGTAAAAAGGAAAGAACAGGCCCCTAGGCACTAATCAGATCCATTGCTTTGGTTTCCAGGCATCTCTACTCAGAGGCCTGGATTTCAAAACCAGCATATGGCTGTTTCTTGACTCACCCATCAGAAAACATCTCATCTACCCAAGGGAAACTTGCACGTTGGAGCTGTGTCAACGCCTCTGTTTAGGAGAACCCTTCAGGGCCCCAGTGCCACCGCTTCATTCCAAGGTCTCCATAGACCCAAAAGCACATTAGGACCCATCCATAGGAGATTCCATTTCAACTCAGCCTCCTCGGTTGCTCCCCCAGATCCAGCAGATCTAACCTGTCTTGTTTCTAGGAGACAATTGGAATGCGAGGTGGGCTACCAAGCCATGCATCCTTAGAATCCTGCTCAGAATCATTGGCCTGGAGCCAAACAACAGGTCTCAATTGTCCTGCAGAATATACTTTGCAGTTTGGAGCTTCTCACAAATCCCCTCGTGGGAAAACCCCCATGGCCTCGTGATGCCGCCCCTTCGTGAAGGGGCCATCAGGGACAGAAACACCAACTTGAGCGATCGTCTGTGCCTCGCCCTGACTTCAGATGCACGAGATCTCGATTCAGGTCTGTAGATTGTGCCATCGCTGATACAAAATCCAGAGACAAAAACCTGAGCAAGCGCCTCACACTCGCACTTTCTTCATATCCTGAAGAGTTCTTCTTATGGTTTGTAGATCGGGCCTGCCATACCTACATCCCCAAACCTAAGCTTAGTTTGTGTTTTCAGACTTCTGTCCTCAAAGTCCAGGGCCACACACCGTCCAGGCTGGGGCCTCTGGATCCACACATTAGGACTGTGCCTACCAATTCATGGGAATTCTGCCCATTCCATTGTCCAAAATCGTACAAATTAGGAGAAACCTCCAAAGTCCCTGAGGCCATCCCAATCGTGTAGGTCGCCCGGAACAAACAAGGGCTGTCTGACACCAGCTGATAATCTACCTCCACTCATACCATAAATGGATGTCCCCAGAGGAGAAGATTGAACCAGACAGGACCCTAGGCCATAATAGGATCCATTGCTTTGGGTTACAGGCATGTGTCCTCAAAAGCCTGATTCCAATACGAGCATAGGGGTTTTGCTGAGGCACCCATCAGAACTCATCTCGTCTCCACAAGGAAACCTGTGAATGGGAGCCATGTCCAAAGCATAGGAGAGTACTTCAGGGTCCCGGTGCCACCGCCCCATTCCAAGGCCTCAGGGACACAAAAACACATTAGGACCCATCCTCAGGAAAGTCCATTTCAACTCAGCCCCCCCGGTTGCTCCCGCAGAGCCATCAGATCTAAACTGTCTAGTTGCTAGGAGACAATTGGAATGCGAGGCGGGCTTCCCAGGCATCCATCCTCGAATAGTGCTCTGGAGTCATTCCATATGGGATGACCTGGAGCTGTCCAACAGGTCTCAATTGTCCCGCAGAAGGATTCCTTGAAGGGGGCATCCCACAACTCCCAACGTCTGAAAACCTCAATGGCCTCGAGATTAGACTCCCTTCATGAAGCGGCCGTCATGCACGGAAACTCCAATCTGAGCCAACGTCTGATCCTCGCCCGGACTTCAGATGCATGAGTATTGGTTCAGATCTGGAAGGGGTACCTGCCGTGCCCTCGGCCTGAAACCCAAGTCTAGCTTGTCTTCTAAGACTTCCGTCCTCACACTCCTGCCCCCGAAGCCCTCAAGTTTGGCAATTCCAGACCCAAAATGCAGCACTCTGCCTGCCCTCTAGAAAAAAATTATTGCCTCATGAGCTGCCCATGCACCTTCAATGAGGAAAACCTCCACAGCACTCGATTTACCCAAATTATATAGTCTAACCTGGGCACTAATGCACTGTCGGACACAACCTGAGCCCGGACCTCCTGACCAACACCCGGAAAGCAGACCGCACACTGAGCACATAAGACCTGCCATGGCCTTAGGTCATCATCTCTTCCCTACCTCAGTTTTCAGGCCGCAGAACCGAGACATTATCTCCAATCACTGCCCAGGGTTGAGTGTGATGCAGAAATCAGAACACCTTCTTACCCATGGTAAGAAACCTTGTGGTTGGCACGTCGTCCAACGTTCAGTGTAGGAGAAACCAGCATTCACCCTGAGGCCCCGCCCATTCTTGAGTGCGACAAGGGCATAAACACGCATTGTGACCCTCAGCATGAGTCCTGTCCTCTAGTAAGTCCGCTCAGGGACTGGACCATTAGATGTCATAATGAACTTGATATGTCCCTAGGCCCCAATTTTTAACCAGATTTCTGATTGTCCAGTCACCCCCCCCCCCAGGGCTCTACTCTGGAATCCCTCATTTGGTGGGACACCTGAGGTTAAAAGGAAAACAACATCAAAAAAAAAAAACGGACTTCTTCCATCCCACAGAGTGACCCCAAACGCTTTGGACTGGGCCAAACCACCAGGGAGTAAGACTCGTCCATTTCCCATGAAGTCACCCAGAAATTTCACGACCATGAGTGACACGATATCCGGAGACAAAAACTTGAGCAAGAGCCTCACACTCGCCCTTTTCTTAAATCCCGAAATGTCCTCCTCATGGTCTGTAGATAAGTCCTGCCATACGTATGACCAGAAACATAAGCCAAGTTTGTGTTTTCAGACAACTGTCCAAACAGCCCTGGCCTACACAACCTACAGGCTCAGGCCCCTGGAGCCAAACCTGAGGACTGTACTTTCCCTCTCCAAGGGAATTTTGTGTGCCCATTCCAATGGCCACATCCCTTCTAATAGGATAAACCTCCAAAGTCCCTGATCCATCTCATTAGTGGTGGCTTCCCAGGTAAAACAGGGGCAATCTGAGCCCATCTGAGCACCTACCTGTACTCAGACCCATAGACAGATGTCCCCAGAGGTAAAAAGGAAAGAACAGGCCCCTAGGCACTAATCAGATCCATTGCTTTGGTTTCCAGGCATCTCTACTCAGAGGCCTGGATTTCAAAACCAGCATATGGCTGTTTCTTGACTCACCCATCAGAAAACATCTCATCTACCCAAGGGAAACTTGCACGTTGGAGCTGTGTCAAAGCCTCTGTTTAGGAGAACCCTTCAGGGCCCCAGTGCCACCGCTTCATTCCAAGGTCTCCATAGATCCAAAAGCACATTAGGACCCATCCATAGGAGAGTCCATTTCAACTCAGCCTCCTCGGTTGCTCCCCCAGATCCAGCAGATCTAACCTGTCTTGTTTCTAGGAGACAATTGGAATGCGAGGTGGGCTACCAAGCCATGCATCCTTAGAACCCTGCTCAGAATCTTTGGCCTGTAGCCAAACAACAGGTCTCAATTGTCCTGCAGAAGACACTTTGCAGTTTGGAGCTTCTCACAAATCCCATCGTGGGATAACCCCCATGGCCTCGTGATGCCGCCCCTTCGTGAAGGGGCCATCAGGGACAGAAACACCAACTTGAGCGATCGTCTGATCCTCGCCCTGACTTCAGATGCACGAGATCTCGATTCAGGTCTGTAGATTGTGCCATCGCTGATACAAAATCCAGAGACAAAAATCTGAGCAAGCGCCTCAGACTCGCACTTTCTTCATATCCTGAAGAGTTCTTCTCATGGCATCCATCCTCGAACGGTGCTCTGGAGTCATTCCATATGGGATGTCCTGGAGCTGTCCAACAGTTCTCAATTGTCCCACAACTCCAAACGTGGGAAAACATCAATTGCCTCTAGATTCAGCTCCCTTCATGAAGCGGCCGTCATGCACAGAAACTCCAACCTGTGCCACGTCTGATCTCTCCCTGACTTCAGATGCATGAGATATTGGTTCAGATCTGCAGGGGGTACCTCCCGTGCCCTGGCCCTGAAACGCAAGTCTAGCTTGTCTACTCAGACTTCGTCCTCACACTCCTGGCCCCGAGGCCCTCAAGTTTGGCAAATCCGCACCCACAATGCAGCACTCTGTCTGCCCTCTAGAAAAAAAATTATTCCCTCATGAGCTGCCCAGGCACCTTAAATGAGGATAAACCTACACAGCACTCGACTTTAACGAAATTATATAGTCTAAACTGGGCACTAATGCACTGTCGAACACAACCTGAGACCGGACCTACTGACCAACACCCAGAAAGCTGACCGCACACTGAGCACATAAAACCCGGAATGGCCTTAGGTCATCATCTCTTCCATACTTCAGTTTTCAGACTTCAGAACCGAGACCTTATCTCCAATCACTGCCCATGGTTCAGTGTGATTCAGAAATCAGAACTCCTCCTTACCCATGGCAAGAACCCTTACGGTTGGCACATTGTCCAACGTTCACTGTAGGAGAAACCCGCATTCACCTTGAGGCCCCGCCCATTCTTGAGTGCGACGAGGGCATACACACGCATTGTGACCCTCAGCATGAGTCCTGCCCTCTAGTAATTCCCTCAGTAGCAAGACCATTAGATGTCACAATGGGCTTGACATGTCCCTAGGCCCCAATTTTTAACCAGATTTCTGAAAGTCCAGTCGCCCCTCCCCAGCGCTCTACTCTGGAATCCCTCATTTGGTGGGACACCTGAGGTTAAAAAAGAAACCACAACAACAAGAAAAAAAAAACGGACTTCTTCCAGCCCACAGAATTACCCCAAACTCTTTGGACGGGGCCAAACCACCAGAGAGTAAGACTCGACCATTTCCCATGAAGTCACCTAGAAATTCCACCACCATGAGTGACACGATATCCAGAGACAAAAACTTAAGCAGCAGCCTCACACTCGCCCTTCTTTGAAATCCCGAAGAGTTCACCTCATGGTCTGTAGATCAGTCCTGCCATACCTATGACCCGAAACATAAGCCGATTTGGTGTTTTCAGACAACTGTCCAAACAGCCCTGGCCTAAACAACCTACAGGCTCAGGCCTCTGGAGCCAAACCTGAGGACTGTACTTGCCCTTTCAAAGGGAATTGTATGTGCCCAGTCCATTGGCCACAACCCTACTAATAGGATAAATCTCCAAAGTCCCTGTGGCCATCCCAATAGTTGTGGCTTCCCAGGACAAACAGGGGCAATCTGAGCCCATCTGAGCACCTACCTGCACTCAGACCAGTAGACTGATGTCCCCAGAGGTAAAAAGGAACGAACAGGTCCCTAGGCACTAATAGGATCCATTGCTTTGTTTTCCAGGCATCTCTCCTCAGAGGCCTGGATTTCAATACCAGCATATGGCTGTTTCTTGACTCACCCATCAGAACAAATCTCATCTACACATGGGAAACATGCACGGTGGAGCTGTGTCAAAGCCTCTGTTTAGGAGAACCCTTCAGGGCCCCAGTGCCACCGCTTCATTCCAAGGTCTCCATAGACACAAAAACATAATAGGACACATCCACAGGAGAGTCCATTTCAACTCAGCCTCCTCGGTTGCTCCCCCCTCATCCAGCAGATCTAACCTTTCTTGTTGCTTGGAGATAATTGGAATGCGAGGTGGGCTACCCAGCCATCCATCCTTTGAACCCTGCTCGGAATCGTTGGCCTGGAGCCAACCAACAGGTCTCAATTGTCCTGCAGAAGAATCTTTGCAGTTTGGAGCTTCTCAGAATTCCCAACGTGGGAAAACCCCCATGGCCTCGTGATCCACCCCCCCTTCAAGAAGGGGCCATCAGGGACAGAAAGTCCAACCTGAGCGATCGTCTGATCCTTGCCCTGACTTCAGGTGCACGAGATCTCGATTGAGGTCTGTAGATTGTGCCTGCCATATCCTCACCCAGAAACCTTAGCCTAGTTTGGGTTCTCAGACTTCCGTCCTCAGACTACTAGCCCACAAGCCCTCCTGTTTGGCAATCCAGAACTACAATGCCGCACTCTGCCTGCCCTTCAGAAGAAAAACATTGCCCTCTGGGGCTACCCAGAAACCCCAAATGAGGATCAACCTGCACGCCA
The DNA here is from genome assembly GCF_964662115.1 of Mustela nivalis. Classification (NCBI taxonomy): domain Eukaryota; kingdom Metazoa; phylum Chordata; class Mammalia; order Carnivora; family Mustelidae; genus Mustela; species Mustela nivalis. The sequence continues at coordinate 168,078 of NW_028135412.1, forward strand.
TCCGGGTGTACCCCAAATATATAGACTGACCTGGGCCCTATTGCACTTTCTGACCCGGCCTGAGCCTGGACCTCCTGGCCCCACCCAGACAGCTGGCCGCACACTTAGCACATCGGACCCGCCATGGCCTTCGGTCGTCATCTCTTCTCAACCTCGGTTTCCAGGCTTCAGAACCTAGACCTGATCTCCAATCACTGCCCTGGTTTGAAAATGATGCAGAAATCAGAGCTCTTTCCCCATGGCAAGAAACCTTGTGTTTGGAAGGTTGTCCAACGTTCAGTGTAGTTGGAACCAGTGTGGCCCATGAAGCCCAGCCCATGCTTGCAGGCCACATTGGTCACAAACACACATTGTGACCCTCAGCCTGAGCCCAGTCCTCAGGTAAGGCCTCTCAGTGGCTGGATGAAGAGACAGCATATTGGGCTTGCCATGCCCCTAGGCCCCAATTTTTAACCATAGTTCGGGTTGTCCCTTCACTCTTCCCCAGGGCTCTGCTTTGGAATTCCTCTTTTGGTGGGATACCTGAGTTTACAAACCTGAAAGGAGTCCTCCCAACCCACAGATTGACGAAAAACAATTGGGATCGTGCCAAATCCACATGGAGGAAGATTCGTGCATGGCCCATGATGCCTCCCCAACATTCCACGGCCATCGCTGATACAAAATCCAGAGACAAAAGCCTGAGCAAGCGCCTCAGACTCGCTCATTCTTCATATCCTGAAGAGTTCTTCTCATGGTTTGTAGATCGGGCGTGCCATATATACGGCCCCAAACCAAAGCTGAGTTTGTGTTTTCAGACTTCTGTCCTCAAAGTCCTGGGCCACACTCCCTCCAGGCTGGGGCCCCTGGAGTCACACATTAGGACTGCGCCTACCCATTCCATGGGAATTCTGCCCATTCCATTGTCAAAAATCGCACAAATTAGGAGAACCATCCAAAGTCCCTGAGGCCATCCCAATCGTGCAGGTCGCCCGGGACAAAAAAGGGCGGTTGATACCAGCTGAGCATCTGCCTCCACTCATACCATAGATGGATGTCCCCAGAGAAGAAGAATGAACCAGACAGGACCCGAGGCCATTATCGGATCCATTGCTTTGCTTTACAGGCATGTCTCCTCAAAAGCCTGGATTCCAATACCAGCAGAGGGGATTTCCTGAGGCACGCATCAGAACATATCTCGTCTCCACAAGGAAACATGTGCATTGGAGCTATGTCAAAAGCTTAGGAGAATACTTCAGGGTCGGTGCCACCGCCCCATTCCAAGGCTCCCATGGACACAAACACACATTGCGCCCCATCCTCAGGAAAGTCCATTTCAACTCAGCCACCCCGGTTGCTCCCGCAGATCCATTGGATCTAAACTGTCTCGTTGCTAGGAGGCATTTGGAATCCGAGGCGGACTTCCCAGGCATCCATCCTCGAACGGTGCTCTGGTTTCATTCCATATGGGATGTCCTGGAGCTGTCCAACAGGTCTCAATTGTCCCGCAGAAGGAATCCTTGAAGGGGGCATCCCACATCTCCCAACGTGGAAAACCTCCATGGCCTCGAGATTCCGCTCCCTTCATGAAGGGGCCGTCATGCACAGAAACTCCAAACTGAGCCAACGTCTGATCCTCGCCCTGACTTTAGATGCATCAGATATTGGTTCAAATCTGCAGGGGGTACCTGCCGTGCCCTCACCCTGAATCCGAAGTCTAGCTTGTGTTCTCAGTCTTCCGTCCTCACTCTCCTGGCCCCGAAGCCCTCAAGTTTGGCAATTCCGGACCGACAATGAAGCACTCTGCCTGCCCTCTAGAAAAAATATATTGCCTAATGAGCTGCCCAGGCAGCTTAAATGAGGATAAACCTACACAGCACTCGCCTCTACCCAAATTATATAGTCTAACCTGGGCACTAATGCACTGTCTGACACAACCGGAGCCCAGACCTTTTGACCAACTCCCAGACAGCTGACCGCACACTGAGCAAATCAGACCCGCCATGGCCTTATGTCATCATCTCTTCCCTACCTCAGTTTTCAGTCTTCAGAACCTAGACCTTATCTCCAATCACTGCCCACGGGTGACTGTGATGCAGAAATCATAACTCTTCCTGACCCATGGCAAGAAACCTTGTGGTTGGCATGTTGTCCAACGTTCAGTGTAGGAGAAAAAAGTATTCACAATGAGGCCCCGCCCATTCTTGAGTGCGACGAGAGCATAAACACACATTGTGACCTCAGCGTGGGTCATGTCCTCTAGGAATTCCTCTCAGTGGCTGGATCATTAGATGTCATAATGGGCTTGACAAGTCCCTAGGCCCCAATTTTTACCAGATTTCTGGTTGCCCAGTCGCTCCTCCAAAGGGCTCTACTCTGGAATCCCTCATAAGATGGTACATCTGAGGTTGAAACACAAAAGGAAACAAATCAACAACAACAAAAAAAACGGACTTCTTCCATCCCCAGAATGACCCCAAACTCTTTGGACGGGGCCGGAACCCCAGAGAGTAAGCCTCGTCCATTTCCCATGAAGTCATCCGGCAATTTCACGACCATGAGTGACACGATATCCAGAGACAAATACTTGAGCAAGATACTCACACCCGGCCTTTTTTCATATCCCGAAGTGTTCTCCTCATGGTCTGTAGATCAGTCCTGCCATACCTATGACCTGAAACATAAGCCGAGTTTGTGTTTTCAGACAACTGTCCAAACAGTTCTGGCGTACACACGCTAAAGGCTCAAGCCCCTGTAGCCAAACCTGAGGACTGTACTTGCACTTTCCAAGGGAATTGTATGTGCCCAGTCCAATGGCCACAACGCTACTAATAGGATAAATCTCCAAAGTCCCTGAGGCCATCCTAATAGTTGTGGCTTCCCAGGACAAACAGGGGCAATCTGAGCCCATCTGAGCACCTACCTGCACTCAGAACCGTAGACTGATGTCCCCAGAGGTAAAAAGGAATGAACAGGCCCCTAGGCACTAATAGGATCCATTGCTTTGGTTTCCAGGCATCTCTCCTCAGAGGCCTGGATTTCAATACCGGCATATGGCTGTTTCTTGACTCACCCACCAGAACAAATCTCATCTACACATGGGAAACATGCACGGTGGAGCTGTGTCAAAGCCTCTGTTTAGGAGAACCCTTCAGGGCCCCAGTGCCACCGCTTCATTCCAAGGTCTCCATAGACACAAAAACATATTAGGACACATCCACAGGAGAGTCCATTTCAACTCAGCCTCCTCGGTTGCTCCCCCCTCATCCAGCAGGTCTAACCTTTCTTGTTGCTTGGAGACAATTGGAATGCGAGGTGGGCTACCCAGCCATCCATCCTTTGAACCCTGCTCGGAATCGTTGGCCTGGAGCCAACCAACAGGTCTCAATTGTCCTGCAGAAGAATCTTTGCAGTTTGGAGCTTCTCACAACTCCCATCGTGGGAAAACGCCCATGGCGTAGTGATCCACCCTTGCTTCAAGAAGGGGCCATCAGGGACAGAAAGTCCAACCTGAGCGATCGTCTGAATCTTGCCCTGACTTCAGGTGCACGAGATCTCGATTGAGGTCTGTAGATTGTGCCTGCCATATCCTCACCCAGAAACCTTGGCCTAGTTTGGGTTCTCAGACTTCCGTCCTCAGACTACTGGCCCACAAGCCCTCCTGTTTGGCAATCCAGAACTACAATGCCGCACTCTGCCTGCCCTTCAGAAGAAAAACATTGCCCTCTGGGGCTACCCAGAAACCCCAAATGAGGATCAACACTGCACGCCATCCGGGTGTACCCCAAATATATAGACTTACCTGGGCCCTATTGCACTTTCTGACCCGGCCTGAGCCTGGACCTCCTGGCCCCACCCAGACAGCGGGCCGCACACTTAGCACATCGGACCCGCCATGGCCTTAGGTCGTCATCTCTTCTCAACCTCGGTTTCCAGGCTTCAGAACCTAGACCTGATCTCCAATCACTGCCCTGGTTTGAAAATGATGCAGAAATCAGAGCTCTTTCCCCATGGCAAGAAACCTTGTGTTTGGAAGGTTGTCCAACGTTCAGTGTAGTTGGAACCAGTGTGGCCCATGAAGCCCAGCCCATGCTTGCGGGCCACATTGGTCACAAACACACATTGTGACCCTCAGCCTGAGCCCAGTCCTCAGGTAAGGCCTCTCAGTGGCTGGATGAAGAGACAGCATATTGGGCTTGCCATGCCCCTAGGCCCCAATTTTTAACCATAGTTCGGGTTGTCCCTTCACTCTTCCCCAGGGCTCTGCTTTGGAATTCCTCTTTTGGTGGGATACCTGAGTTTACAAACCTGAAAGGAGTCCTCCCATCCCACAGATTGACGAAAAACAATTGGGATCGCGCCAAATCCACAGAGAGGAAGATTCGTCCTTGGCCCATGATGCCTCCCCAACATTCCACGGCCATCGCTGATACAAAATCCAGAGACCAAAGCCTGAGGAAGCGCCTCAGAGTCGCTCATTCTTCATATCCTGAAGAGTTCTTCTCATGGTTTGTAGATCGGGCGTGCCATACCTACGGCCCCAAACCTAAGCTGAGTTTGTGTTTTCAGACTTCTGTCCTCAAGTCCTGGGCTACACTCCCTCCAGGCTGGGGCCCTTGGAGTCACACATTAGGACTGCGCCTACCCATTCCATGGGAATTCTGCCCATTCCATTATTAAAAATCGCACAAATTAGGAGAACCATCCAAAGTCCCTGAGGCCATCCCAATCGTGCAGGTCGCCCGGGACAAAAAAGGGCGGTTGATACCAGCTGAGCATCTGCCTCCACTCATACCATAGATGGATGTCCCCAGAGAAGAAGATTGAACCAGACAGGACCCGAGGCCATTATCGGATCCATTGCTTTGGTTTAATGGCATGTCTCCTCAAAAGCCTGGATTCCAATACCAGCAGAGGGGATTTCCTGAGGCACGCATCAGAACAAATCTCGTCTCCACAAGGAAACATGTGCATTGGAGCTATGTCAAAAGCTTAGGAGAATACTTCAGGGTCCCGGTGCCACCGCCCCATTCCAAGGCTCTCATGGACACAAACACACATTGCGACCCATCCTCAGGAAAGTCCATTTCAACTCAGCCACCCCGGTTGCTCCCGCAGATCCATTGGATCTAAACTGTCTTGTTGCTAGGAGGCAATTGGAATCCGAGGCGGACTTCCCAGGCATCCATCCTCGAACGGTGCTCTGGTTTCATTCCATATGGGATGTCCTGGATCTGTCCTACAGGTCTCAATTGTCCCGCAGAAGGAATCCTTGAAGGGGGCATCCCACATCTCCCAACGTGGAAAACCTCCATGGCCTCGAGATTCCGCTCCCTTCATGAAGGGGCCGTCATGCACAGAAACTCCAAACTGAGCCAACGTCTGATCCTCGCCCTGACTTTAGATGCATGAGATATTGGTTCAAATCTGCAGGGGGTACCTGCCGTGCCCTCACCCTGAATCCGAAGTCTAGCTTGTGTTCTCAGACTTCCGTCCTCACTCTCCTGGCCCCGAAGCCCTCAAGTTTGGCAATTCCGGACCGACAATGAAGCACTCTGCCTGCCCTCTAGAAAAAATATATTGCCTAATGAGCTGCCCAGGCAGCTTAAATGAGGATAAACCTACACAGCACTCGCCTCTACCCAAATTATATAGTCTAACCTGGGCACTAATGCACTGTCTGACACAACCGGAGCCCAGACCTTTTGACCAACTCCCAGACAGCTGACCGCACACTGAGCACATCAGACCCGCCATGGCCTTATGTCATCATCTCTTCCCTACCTCAGTTTTCAGTCTTCAGAACCTAGACCTTATCTCCAATCACTGCCCACGGGTGACTGTGATGCAGTAATCATAACTCTTCCTGACCCATGGCAAGAAACCTTGTGTTTGGCATATTGTCCAACGTTCAGTGCAGGAGAAAAAAGTATTCACAATGAGGCCCCGCCCATTCTTGAGTGCGACGAGAGCATAAACACACATTGTGACCTCAGCGTGGGTCCTGTCCTCTAGGAATTCCTCTCAGTGGCTGGATCATTAGATGTCATAATGGGCTTGACATTACCCTAGGCCCCAATTTTTACCAGATTTCTGGTTGCCCAGTCGCCCCTCCCCAGGGCTCTACTCTGGAATCCCTCATTAGATGGTACATCTGAGGTTGAAACACAAAAGGAAACAAATCAACAACAACAAAAAAACGGACTTCTTCCATCCCCAGAATGACCCCAAACTCTTTGGACGGGGCCGGAATCCCAGAGAGTAAGACTCGTCCATTTCCCATGAAGTCATCCGGCAATTTCACGACCATGAGTGACACGATATCCAGAGACAAATACTTGAGCAAGAGACTCACACTCGCCCTTTTTTCATATCCCGAAGTGTTCTCCTCATGGTCTGTAGATCAGTCCTGCCATACTTATGACCTGAAACATAAGCCGAGTTTGTGTTTTCAGACAACTGTCCAAACAGGTCTGGCGTACACACGCTACAGGCTCAAGCCCCTGTAGCCAAACCTGAGGACTGTACTTGCACTTTCCAAGGGAATGGTATGTGCCCAGTCCAATGACCACAACCCTACTAATAGGATAAATCTCCAAAGTCCCTGAGGCCATCCCAATAGTTGTGGCTTCCCAGGACAAACAGGGGCAATCTGAGCCCATCTGAGCACCTACCTGCACTCAGAACCGTAGATTGATGTCCCCAGAGGTAAAAAGGAATGAACAGGCCCCTAGGCACTAATAGGATCCATTCCTTTGGTTTCCAGGCATCTCTCCTCAGAGGCCTGGATTTCAATACCAGCATATGGCTGTTTCTTGACTCACCCATCATAACAAATCTCATCTACACATGGGAAATATGCACGTTGGGGCTGTGTCAAAGCCTTTGTTTAGGAGAACCCTTCAGGGCCCCAGTGCCACCGCTTCATTCCAAAGTCTCCATAGACACAAAAACATATTAGGACACATCCACAGGAGAGTCCATTTCAACTCATCCTCCTCGAATGCTCCCCCCTCATCCAGCAGGTCTAACCTTTCTTGTTGTTTGGAGACAATTGGAATGCGAGGTGGGCTACCCAGCCATCCATCCTATGAACCCTGCTCAGAATCGTTGGCCTGGAGCCAACCAACAGGTCTCAATTGTCCTGCAGAAGAATCTTTGCAGTTTGGAGCTTCTCACAACTCCCATCGTGGGTAAAAGCCCATGGCGTCGTGATCCACCCCCGCTTCAAGAAGGGGCCATCAGGGACAGAAAGTCCAACCTGAGCGATCGTCTGATCCTTGCCCTGACTTCAGGTGCACGAGATCTCGATTGAGGTCTGTAGATTGTGCCTGCCATATCCTCACCCAGAAACCTTGGCCTAGTTTGGTTTCTCAGACTTCCGTCCTCAGACTAATGGCCCACAAGCCCTCCTGTTTGGCAATCC